>NW_022603451.1:0-17958 GCF_008692095.1 Etheostoma spectabile
TTGTGTGTTTTCAGGAGTATACGGTCATTGCAGAAGCCAACCGCAGTGTGATTATTTTACGATGATTTGACTCCAAGAAGATTTCATGACTTGGATGTTTAAATACAAGTCTTGTTGAGTAGGTCTCCACCGTTAGATATATACACGCTATATGCGTCTGGCGTGACCATGTTATTGAAGTGATTAGCAGTTTGAGTGATTGCCTGCAGAACAGTGTCATTGCTTGTGCCGAGAACACTGCGTTGTATTCAACCTCTCTGTTCAAGTCATCTCAGGTTGAATTCACTCTGGAGTTTTTGTGGTTGAGCCACAGCAACATTTAAATAACTGATAGTTATCCTAACTGGCCAAGCATAACGGAGTAGTCATCAACTTTCTTCCATAACAAACACGGAGCTTACAAAGCCCAGACATTGTCCTCCCACGTAGCCCGCTCAGAGAACAATGTTCTCTGTGGACTCCTAGTCTTCTGGTCATGAGTGTATTTGAAAAATGTCTCTCTCTCTTTTCATGGCGTACCACTTTGACATTGCTTCATAGTGCTGCCAGGCTGACCATCTGGAATACTCAAAACTCCAATCCTTTACTTAATTACATGGCTGCAACTTGAAAAAAGATTATTTGTTAATTATTGTGTATCTATGAAATGTCAGAAAATAGTAAGACAACGCCCGTCACAATGTCCGACTAACATTCCAAAACACAAGATGTGAAGTTTACTTTCATAGAACAAATACATTTTTTCACACTCAAGATTCCTTTTTTACGATGAACCAAATTAATACCGTTTCGTTTCCTAATTGTCTATTTCATTAAGTAGTCATTTGAGCTGAACTTAATTAAAAAATAGCAATATCACACTATAAGGTGACCATGTACTGAAGGACAATATTTCCCTATGAAATATAAAGGAATAAAAATATAAAGTAGCACGATACTCATAAAACACAGGTTTGTCAGAATTGGGGCTTATGTAGTAGGAGCTGAAAAATAAATAAAAAGTTTTGTGCTGTAATGTTGCAATTTTTTGTTGGTACCATATCGAAGCTTTTTGAACAATACACAGCCCTGCTTATGTTAGTATCATTCTGAGATCTAGTAACATGGCAACAGCTAGTCTGACTGGACAAGAAACCTGAGCAGTGAGAGGATTGGAAAGGTTAGCTGATCTTATTTGGAAGACAAAATGAAGCCAGTAGAAGAAAGTAAAATGATTACCCAAACTCTTTAGAGATGTCACTTTACATTCAGAGCACAGTTATTGGGTACTCATAACTGATATAGTTGATGGCCACACTACAAAAAATACAGAACGTACTGCACTATAGCCCTTACTATTATACTGGGTGCTTAGTTAGAAAATTAGAGTTTTCTTTATTCTGACCAAACGCCATGTTTGAGGAGTCCAGTCAGTACGAGCCCCATCGGCCCCCTCCCCCATCTGCTCATTCAGTGGGACTTTTGACCATAGTGTCCACTAAATGAAAAATGAATGTGCACTTGTTTTCGGCAGCAGGCTGGCCTTGTTCACAGGCCTGAGTGTCGCTTGTCCACCCAGCGGACAGAGGGACTGAAGTGTCAAGGACTCTCTGTGTGGAGCGCGGAGCACAGGGAGAGGATTGTCCCTGAGGAATTTCAGGACACTGAACAAACAGCAGCCGAGCTCACATATACAGTATCCCCCAGTGCAGCCTGATGCCGCCTGGGGATGGGATGGGGTCTGAGTAGGGATGGGCGGTATGGAGGAAATCAAATATCACGATACCTTTGACCAAATACCTGGATGCCAATATTAGGCGATATTATATGTCTGACAATAGGTACTTTCACAAAATAGTTACACAATGACATTTTAGTTAAATAATCATCATAGTTTTGGATTAATGGCTAAGTGGGTAAAGTCAACAGAACAACTATTGTGGTAACTTGAGCAAATGACATGGCTGAACTGTAATGCAGCCTTTTAAACCAGGAAAAGACAACACTTGTGTCATATCACGATATCCAAAGTTTAATACTAATAATAATATCTAGGCTCATATATCGTTATTGAAATATTCTCAATATATTGGCCTGCTCTAAGTCTGAGACTTCATTTTCTTACCAAACGGTTACTCTCTTCATGTTGTTTTCTGCCTTGTTTTGTTTTGTGGCCTCGTAGTTTAGATGCTGGTTTATTATTTTCTGAACTTCCTGCGGGAGTCTTCCGACCAGAGTCTTAAAATGTGATTTTATTTTCCCCTCCTAGCAGAGCTTGTTGTTCTCACCCAGCGGTTAATTGCCAGCAGTGAAATGAGGAACCTGGTGGTATAGTGGTGTAAAAAAGAAGAAGTGCTAAGCTCAGGCCAACAAGCAGTTCCCATGCAAACCCAAATGCATTTCGAGGGAATGGAGGCCATACATCGGCAGAGTCCAAATATTTGAAGCGTGGTGATACTTGGAGACGGGCGTGAGGTTAAGCTTGGACACGGAAAACCACATGCTGCTCTGAGGATGAAGAGCCCGCATTAACATAACCTAATGATTTATGAGTGTAGATAATGATGTCCCTTGAAATTGAATTCAGTACTTAGGCTGATGAGGCTTTGTCTGCTAAATATAGGACAGGCCGAGCAAGAGCTGTGCCTCTGACAGATAGTTATTGGCCTTTGGGCAGAGCGGAAGCATGGTGGCCTTGAACGTCACTCTTCATAAGTGTGACATCTCTCCCTGCTGTCCTGGTTGCTCCTGGAAACCATGGCTCAGGTGGTGGAGCAGTCACCTACCAATCGTAAGGCTGGTGGTTAGACCCTGACCCAGCAGTTCCATGTTGGAGTGTCCTTGGGCGAGACACTGAACCCGAGTTGCCCCAATGCTGCGCCATTAGAGTGTAAATGTGTGTGAGTGTGTATCTGATGAGCAGGTGGTGCCACTGGTACGGCAGCCTCGGCCACGGTGTGTGTGAACGGTGAATAGTTTCTCTACTATGTTAAAGTACTTTCAGTAGTCGTTGAGACTAGAAAAGCGCTATATAAGAACAGTGCATTTACATTTAAGTAAATTTGACTCTTTATAGATCTATATATCTTTAGAGATCAGGTTTGAATGACAGGCCGATTTCACTGTGTATGATAGAGGAGAGAAAGACTTTGATTTATTGCCTCCTCCAGACTCCAAGCCTTTATTCTCTCCTGGGTGTGTTTTTGACATGGCTGGTCTGCACATGTCAGGAGGCAGTCTGCCCAGTGATTTAAAATTCACCGTTCACACAGAGAGGCTGTGAAATAATCAAAAATCAGGGCTTCACATTGCCGATGTGTTCTTGGGTAATATGGCAGTAATTTTAAGAGATAAGACGGACTGTTCATTGTAATTTTTAAGGCAAAATTAGTTCTTCCAGATTGTGTCACCTGGAGATATGAGTGTATGTGAGACACACATGCTGCTCAACAGGACAATCTGCTTTCTGACTGACCAGCTGATGATGCAAGACTCCCTCATGTCTGGATTTGAGCAGCGTGTTTCCCTTTCCCTGTCAACGTGGGTTTCTTGTGTAGACCTTGGCATGTTGGTGTTCCTACGCCTGTAAACATCCCTCATGCCCTTAGCGCCGCCACACAAACATCACGATGAGTGACAGATCCAGTGGATGATCTGCGTCTCTGTGCTGCCTGTCAGACATGTGGACAAAACAAGATGTCTGATGCAGTTCAGACTGTCGCGTCGTCTGCCTTCCTGCAGCTTGCATCATCAGTGCAGCTGGAACTGACACAGGACTGCAATTGTATGTTGGAGGACCTATGTACAATGGAAGAAATGTAGATTTTATTTATCAATCAAATACAATTTGTTCAATGGAAAAAAAGATTTTCTTTTTTACCCAGACGTTTCAAAAATAATACATTTCAAATCTAATTGCAATACTGCCATACCCTGATATTTTTGCTAAAGGCTATCCTACTGCCAGAGTCTCCACCGGCCCATGCCTAGACTGATGGTGCGTTCCATTTGTGCTCTGAAGTCGGAGGAAGTGAATCTGCTGGGCTGCCTCAGAAACCACAATAATTTAAACGCTTCTGGTAGATAAACGGACCCTCAGTGTCCAATATGACCACAGGAAAACAATATCTGACCACCTGATTGAGCTGCAGAGCAGAAGAGAGGTTGCGTTAGGCCCAACAAACAAAAGAGAGCAGGAAAGATCAGTGCACATAAATCCCCCATGGGACTGAGGTTATTGAACACGGCTGTGGTCTACTGGGTGCAAGGTTACTCTGTTGCCTTACAATTACAGAAACCTCTGATTTAATTAGCTGTAAAGTACAATAAACATTCAGGAATAGTTTTGGAGACAGTAGAGCGGAGAAGGGAGGCTGTCTTCACCAGCGGGGGAGTATGAAGATGAAAGAGGAAGCAATAACTAGGTGAAACTAGAAATGGTGTCAACCAAAACAAGGGGAAGAGCAGCTGTGGTGAGGAAACACTGTATGAAGGGTTAGCCGCCATTTAATTAGAACTCAGTCCAGGGGAAACGTAGAAGTAAAAGAGCTGTGAACACAGAAATATATAAATAAAAAAAAATAAATGACCAGAAACACAAGTGAAGGGGGGATATTTTAGACCAATAGCAATTGTGGAAATACCTAAACTAGTGCAGCCTGTGAGCCTGTTCCAGCACAGGGTTTTAGATATTTGGGGTTTTTTTGGGATATACAGTGTTATATCAGGAATAAAGTGCAACAAGGATGCTGTATTGCGTCTTCACAGAATGTCACAGTAAACCGAAGGATACAAAGGAAAAGACCTTTTCATATGAATGGAAATGTTAAGATTAGCTCTTGATCTAACCTTGGAGATTCTCTGCCACATATTGGAACAAATGCTCCAAAGATCTTTTAATAGTTTGCTGGGGCAGCCCTAATCGGTACCCTTATCGCTGTCCAAATGTAGCATGGTAGCATGGAAAAATAGACAAAATGCTGTTCACACTTACTCATCTTTTACTTTATTAGGTTTGTATTTGTGAAAATAGGGCTGGGCAATATATTGATATTATATAGATACCAATTTATATGGCTAGATATCGTCTTTTGTTTTGGATATGTAATATCGTGATATGACCAGTGTTGTCTTTTCCTCATTTCAAAGGATAGGTTCCAGTAAAGTCCGCAAATATCATTTTTTGATCTCACCAGATTGTTCTGTTTTGTTATTTGCCTGTACCCACTTAGTCATTATATCCATGTTACTGATGGTTATTTATCAAAAATCACATGGTGTAGATATTTTGTGAAAGCACCAGCAGTCAACACTGCAATATCGCCGCAACATAGACATCAAATCATTTAGTCAAAAATGTCTGGATGTTAGATTTTGTCCATATGACCCAGCTCTGTGTGGAAGTGTTTGCTTGTACAGACATCCTCTCCACTTTTGTTCTGTGTGAATGAGTTAAACCTAAAGACATGGCCTTTTGTAGCAAACAGTGATGGACTCTTAATGCGACTTGAATGCAGCTTATCACAGTGGTGACAGTCGAGGCAGAAAAAGCCATTCGCTGGATAAAAAGCTTACTGTGTGTGAATGAACTGTGTCAGCTCCGGCCTGGGACCGCTGCCTCTTTTGACATGATCAGACAAGATTATTTGTGTGTCTGTGTTCACCTCCTAAGTTTGCCCTCTCACACACATGCATTAGGACACCAAACCATACACGCCTGGCATTTCAAAGAGGAGGCCATTTGTTGGAAACAAGCACCCCATTTAGACTATGTTGATCCACGTATTAAGCTGTGCCCAGAATCTCTACCCATCTCTCCGGAGCCTGGGCCTGTTCACTCTTCTGCACTCTGTCACCTGAAGTCAATGCATAGGCATCCGGAACTTGTAACATAAGATGGCAAGGGTGTCAAAAGGAAAGAATGGGAGGCTATTCATAAAACCTCTAAACAATAGCATCCAAGTTAAATAAAATTGGCAGGGCATGTGAAAGATATATGACAAAGTGGCCTCCGCAGCCTATGGTTTGATGATGGTTTTTATAGCGCCAACTTTAGTTTTATTACCATGACTTTGAGTCTTTCCTAAGTTGATCCAAGTCCCCTTGGTTGCTTAAACCCAGCCACACCTAAACCATATCAAGACAAAACTCAGACGGGTCTATTCTGGAACACCAACACATTTCCTGTTTTGGTCAGTGAGATACTTTTCCTCATCTCCTTTACTTCAGCTTAGAGCCCGATCGATATTATCGACCGATATTAGGCATTTCCCGATCTCTCGGCATTCACAAGGGCCAATTTTTGTTTTTTTTTATATATTCAATCATCAGAATGATTTATAATGACAAATAATTTTGATAAATGAATATTTAAATAAAAACGGACTGTCAACCATGTTATAAGAGTTGGCGTTGCATAGTCTGTCCACCAGAGGACGCTCTACAACGTCCCTGTTAGTGATGGCGTTGCATAGTCTGTCCACCAGAGGACGCTCTACAACGTCCCTGTTAGTGATGGCGTTGCATAGTCTGTCCACCAGAGGACGCTCTACAACGTCCCTGTTAGTGATGGCGTTGCATAGTCTGTCCACCAGAGGACGCTCTACAACGTCCCTGTTGGCAACTTTTTGTTATTGTGTTTTTGTTCAAAGGACTTTAAATTTCATATCTTAAATTTGTATTTTTATACATTTTATTTATCAGAACTTTGTAGGGTTTTGGTGGAAATCCCAGCGGTGCTATGGACTCAGATATTCTCAGCGCATGGAGCTGCTGATCTATGCAGTCCAAAGCGATTCTAAGCGTAAACGTTCCAGGCTCTTCTTCTTGATTTACATTTGAAGTGTCACATGTCCTCCTTATTCCTAATGCCTGCTGCAGTAGCTTGGCCTGCTGTGTCACAACAGGAAACCCCCGAGGCATTCTCATAGTTGATGCCTGGGCATTTCTGGGATGTCAATCAAATGGCCAGATTCCTCTGGCTCTGACCCACCAACCTGACGGCCGACCTTCTTCAGTCGAACTAATCCCCTCGGAACACACTGAAGCGACGCCAACTTGAGCAAACGTTCTGCGTGTGCGTAAAACGTAAGATTTGTCCATAACAGCAGGTGGTGCTAATCTGTATTGCCACCCAAAAAGTTGAAACCGGCAGCTGATTGGACAAACGTGTCACGTGGGTCTGGGTTCCCTGAAATTTCAAAACCGACCATAATGGTGGTACGATCTCATATTTTACGAAACATACTAAGGAGAAAGAGGCCGTGCAGCTGAACCTGAGGGTCAGTGTAAAAGATCTTTGTCAGATTTTGAGATGCGTTAGCACTCCACCAATCAGATTGGTCATTCAGGCCGATTCAACGAGTCAAATCAGCCCAAATGAAGGCCGACAGCTCCTCTGACTGACAACGGCACAGAACACACCAAACAACCTTGAGTCCCCGTCCTCGCCAGACTGCCGGCCGATAATCGGGTCGGCGTGTCAGCGCCTTGACAGAAACTGACCCACTCATCTGTCACACAGATGAGTGCACAATACTGGTCACTGTGCAAGTAGGTCTTTACTGTTTAACTGCATATCGATCAATGGTGCTTTCAAGATTATGAATTTGCATTATGGATTTTGTGGAGATAACTAGATGGCTGTTTGACGTCGCTTTTGCTGCTGTGTTGTTGTTGTTTCCCCTCCTTCCCGTCTGTCCCCTGTGTTTTTATTTTTCATTGGTCCTGAGACACTTTCTCATGTCTCAACATATTGTTTGTCTATTGTTTTTAATTTTGAGATAAAAATTTGGACACAAAACAACTAGATGGCTGTTTATCCGGCTAAGCTTACCAGTTCTTTAGCCCTTTGTCTTTCCTTACCTGTTTGGGTTTAAGCGAATGATTTTCAGTGGAGTTTGGGTTTTGAAAACTTGGTTTTGTCGACTTCTTTGGTTTCCTCACTCGTCGTGAGTTTGAAGCTCGGTCTGCCCTGTGTCCGGCGAGGCTTTGTGAAAGCATGGCATGGAGACAGATTCTGCAAATACCTCTATCTTCACCATCCAGACTCGATGGATGGAAAAAGCCTCGCTCCCGCCAAAGATTGGGACGGCTTGTGCCCGAGTCCAGCTGGTTCTCTATAAACAGCACATGAATTATTTATTTGATTTTGATTTTGATTTACTCCAACTTCTCATTTTAAAGGGGATTATTCAGCCGTTTCTGAAGACTCATTAAGAAAGGGAAAGTTATTTTGCAGACAATGTTAAAGAAAGACCAACTATTCACGTCCTACTGAGACAAACATACAAGAAAACACCTTAAAAGGTGGCTGTTTGGCTACAAGACTGCTGCAGTAGAACGTAGAGGAGTAGTGACCTTTGGCTTCTCTGTAGACCTGGGCAATATATGGATATTATATCAATAGCGTGATAGGTATCGTCTTAGATGTTGGATATCGTAATATGGAATAAGTGTTGTATTTTCTTGGTTTTAAAGGCTAATTTACAATAAAGTGATGTCATTTTCTGAACTTACCAGACTATTGTAAATAATAATAATACATTTCATTTAACAGCGCCTTTCTGAACGCTCAAGGTCGCTTTACAGACAATAAAAGACAGATACAGGAAACAGAAAAGTGTAAGGAGTTATAACAAAACAAATAAAACAAAAAAACAAAACAGGAACAGTGTATTTACAGATAAGCGAGCTGGAACAGATGGGTTTTTAGTTTTGAACAGGGGGAGAGAGTCGATATTGCGGAGGTCGGGTGGGAGTGAGTTCCAGAGCTGGGGAGCAGAGCGGCTGAAGGCTCTGCTCCCCACGGTGACAAGTCAGGCTGGGGGGACAGTGAGGTGGATGGAGGAGGAGGATTTGAGGGAGCGGGAGGGGACGGCAATGTGTAGGAGTTCAGATAGATATGGAGGGGCAAGGTTATGGACGGCTTTGAAAGTATGGAGAAGGATTTTAAATTGTATTCTGAATTGAACTGGAAGCCAATGGAGCTGCTGAAGAACCGGGGTTATATGATGAAATGAGGGGGTTCTGGTGATGACACCAGCTGCTGAGTTCTGAGGAAGTTGAAGTTTATGGAGGGATTTTTGAGGAAGGCCAAAAAGGAGGGCGTTACAGTAGTCAAGGCGGGAGGTGACGAGGCTGTGGATAAGGATGGAGGCAGTGTGAGTGGTAAGGGACGGACGGAGGCGGTTAATGTTGCGTAGGTGGAAGTATGCAGACCGGCAGATATTATTTATGTGTGACTGAAAGGAGAGGGAGGAATCGAGGATGACGCCCAGACTCTTGACCTGAGGGGAAGGGGAGACCAAGGAGTTGTCGATTGGTAGAGAGAAACTATTGATTTTGGATAGGGTGGACTTGGTGGCTACGAGGAGGAGTTCGGTTTTATCACTGTTTAGTTTAAGGAAGTTTGAGGTGAACCAGTCTTTTATTTCAAGTAAGCAGTTAGTAAGGGACAAGGGGGGGAGCGAGGAGGTGGGTTTGCTGGATAAGTAGAGCTGGGTGTCGTCTGCGTAACAATGAAAATGAATGTTGAATTTGCGGAAGATATTGCCAGCTGTTCTATTCTTATCCTTTTATTAACCATTTAGTCATTATATTCACATTACTGAATATTATTTATCAATAATCTCATTGTGTAAATAGTTTGTGCATGCACATATAGTCAACACTACAATATCGTTGCGGTATCAATATTGAGGTATTTGGTCAAAAACATTGTGATATTTGATTTTTCTCCATATTGACCAGCCCTACTTCTGTCAACCGCTTTCCATAACAAAAGCTTTGTCTGCCGTCCTGTGTATCTATGTCTGTCTCATTGGACCAGACAGTTTCCTGACCCTGCGCTTATCATCTTACATCACCAGTGCTGCGACTCTCAGAGGGTAAATGAGTGCACGCACTCGTTTGGGTTCACTTTTCTGCACGTATGCTACTTTGCGAGCTTCCAATGCACACAAATCTAAAGTGGAATAAAAATTTCAAGAGTGGATCAGAAATGCTTAGCCTTTAAGCTTTCATGGGATCCTGTACAGCAAAAAATAAACCTTTTTAACCTTCTTTGTTTCACATGCAAAGAACATGTTTAACTAAGTCTAAGTACAGATGAAGGGATTTTTAAAAGAAATGAAAGACTGCATTGTCTTAAACATTTTGGCAATGTTATGTACCTTCAACAGGGGGACAATGATTTTAGTAACACCCTGTGTACCGACGTACTTTACAACCATGACTCACTTTTTACCCAAATGCCCAGATGGATGTTACGAGCTTCCCAGGTTCTGCCTGTGTGATTTCATCATATCTCCTGGAGAAGTAAAGGAAACTATCTCATCTCATCTCATCTCTTGCTGTAACTAACACCCCCCTAGTTTTTTTCTCCAGACTCTAGAGGAGGAAACTGCAATCTGCATCTTCATCTCCCAGTGCTCCAACATCCCAGCTCTATTACCTCCCCCACCATCTGCACAACCCACTTCTTTAAATATGTCTCTCTCTCTCTCTCTCTCTCTCTCTCTCTCTCTCTCTCTCTCTCAGAGCTTTGATCCACATATGGACATATGCTTGAGCTTTCATGAAACCGTTTGTCTTGATTTTAAAAGCTCAGTCAATAAGTTGATAAAGTCTCTTGCAGCAAGATGTCCCAGATGATATTTGCTCCTTTTTTTTGCTAAAAAATGTTTTGCTTTCTCACAGATTAGTCATTTCCAGTTGTTTGTCTTTCACAGTGAAATGTAAGCAACATGTTCAGAACACAAAGTAAGCCTTTCTAATGTTTCATATTTAACTTATTTATTTATTTAAGGAAGTAGTAATGCAGGTTTGGTGATGATGACCGCATTAACATAGAGGTGAATAAGCAGTAGTCTGTGTAGTGCATAGGGGTGGAACATTACCCAGAAGTCCCTGTTCTGTTCATACCTCGGTTCAGACTGGATAGGATTGGACAGGATAAGCAAAACAAAAATGCAGGAGGCAATTTTAGTTTTTGTTGTGCCTGTCTCAGGCTGTACTGCCTAGTGCCGTACAGTCTCTCCCCTGAGTGTGTAACGTCAGATGTAAACAATAAGTAGCCCACATCATCTCCAGACGCCATCTGGAACTTACATACATAACACAATCTGCTATAAAACTTAAAATACAGCATCTCTTATTTATGAAAATGCAAATCACAAAATTCTACTTAGGTGACACCTTCATCCACAAAAGATAAAAGAAAGTATTGTTGGTATTAAGTGCGACATGCAGGCAGACCTTTCTAGTTTCAACCAGGGGTGGGGGTGGGGGGGGGGGAATCAATGCAGCATAGTATTGCGATATTTTCAGCGCCACCACTCGCCAAAGGCTAGGCCAATCATCAGTGGCCGATGGAGAATGGAAACTCCCATGCTATAAACTGCACCGAGACATATCAATGCACACCCCCGATGCATTAAAAAAAAAAGGATAAATCATCAGAACCAGCCGCTCCATAATAAAACCATGGTTAGTCCTCCGAAGCAGCCTTACTGGACCGGTTGCTCCACTCCCTCCTGCAGCATTGCCTCCATCTCTGTAGCTTCTGTAATCCACATTGAGACCCACAGCAGGCGTGTTGTTCTGCGTTGGTTAGTTCCTGTCTGGAAATTCCCAGAAGGCATTGCTTCATTTTTACTTTTGCAGACAAATAATCAAGTAAATGCAGGTAGATTTGTTTTATTTCAAGCCATGTACGTTTCTTGAACATCTGATCTGAATGAGTAAATTTACTTCAAAACAATGCAGACTGATGTAAAGGTTGTGAAGATGACTCTACTGGTGAAGGATTTGGAGAAGTCAAATCAGTTTGCCAGAGAATATTATTATTGATGCTTAAAAGGTGGCCGAGAGAAATTATATGGTTCGCTGTTTGCAATTAAGGGGCCGCATGGCTGGGACAATCATGCAGCTCTCTGATTGGCCGGCTGGCCCAAACAGCCCACAAGGCCCCGCGGACCATCTGCCCAAATGCCAGATTACCAGTCCGTCACTGCTAATCGGCCATGTTAGGGCGCTGCTAGCTCGAACTCACTCACTGGACCGGAGGTGGCGCTCGACTAGCGGCTACAAAAACACAGTGTCCCCCACTATAAACTATAAAAAGTATAAATTATTAAACTTATTATTATTACAGAGCTTCAGAGCTAAGGCGGGGGCTACAGATTAGGTGTCTCTAAGAAACGTGTATCTAACATTAAGTCTGCATTACATTCATTAATTTACCATGTATTCGGTGTGTACATTCATGTATCGGACCGAGACACCCGTACCATTTCGGTTCAGTACGCAAACCTGTTCTGTTCCACTCCTAGTACTTCTGCATTGTGTAGAGTATTTCACATGGACACCAGAGTTTGTGAGAATCGTGACATCTTGCTTGCAGGATAAGCATATTGTCCTGCCCGTCCGCCCCACACATGGACATGCACATGCTCTTTCCTCTCTTACGTCCCTCCATGTCCTTTTTCAATAAACTTTGAAAGGTTTAGCTGTCAGCTCCCTCTGTTTGAAGTGCGTCCATAAACATTACACAACAATGTCTGTGAGACATCAGTGGCTGTACTGTACTCTATTTCTGCTGCCTGTCCGGGCCTGTTTGTCCCCGTCTCTGTCTGTACAGGCCTCCATAGTCCCCACAGATGTGAAGTCATGGGTCCACACACCACACCTTGACATTGCAGTTCTGCTCAGACCACTGCCTTAAAAAAATAAATAATTACCAATTACTTGATCTGCAGGTAGGGATCGCGTCCTATCCAGGTACGATCCTTCGTCAGATAGTCCAGGTTTTGACTTGTGGAGCCCCTACACAGTCTGATCTGATACTACATCAGACCTTTCACTTCAGTGGTTCCCAAACGTTTTGGTCCTAAGTACCCCACCAGCCCTGTCAGAGGAACCCATGTCACATCTTTTAATTAACTACTTGTTTGACTGTTCTATCAGTTCTTCAGTGCAATACTATAGTACTGCATTACTTTTAGCTAAAAGTTCCTGTGTACAGGTGTTACAGCTGATATGTTCTTTTAATAAAAGCATAATTAGTTGAGCTAGTACAAGAATCCCCAGCGGGGACACCATTACACCCATAGTAATCAAATGAAATCCAAGTCAAACGTATCAGAATTTAAACATAAAAAGAACATTTTACTTAATGCTATTTATTAAAATACGCATCATGCAAATACAGGCTATTTCTTTTGCAGGCTTGTGAGATATAAAGTATGGCAAACAATGATAAAGGGATTCTTACTCCACTTCTTTCTTTGCTTCATTTTTTCCTTTTTCATTGCTCTTGTCTTTGACTCAAAGGCCCATGTCATGAAGTACGATCCTCTCCTGCAGAACCCTCGGGCACCCTGTGTGTCCCATTGGAGCTATATTGGTCTGCAGACCTCCTCTGCCTCGCTCTGATATTAGTTATGTATAGTAAGATGTATAGCTCAGCCTACAATGTTGGCTTTTCTCTTTGCTGAGCTTTATTGTAATACGGCTGATTCAGTTGGCAGTTATTCCTGAATGCTGTCAAACTGTCACATGATGCTGGCAGACAGAGCACTGTTCCTGCCTCCGTGTGCGAGTCCATGTTTTACAGAATAATCCTATGCACCGCTGTCTGCCCATTGACCAACTGTTCCTACTCCTTCTGCCCCCGCAAATCCTCTGGTACAACATCTCCCAATCCCTCGAGTAACACCCAGCTTCATAACAGGATCAGCTATGTGCGTAACTCGTTTTTTATTCAGAGATTGGCGACATTTGGGCTTTAGGTGTCACCAGATGCTTTTATAGGAGAAGCCATTGATTTTTGCTGTGACTCACCTCCTGAAAGCCTTTTAATCTGGGATAGGAGGAGGACTGGCCAGGTGTGTGTGGCTTCGCTCAGAACATGTTTGGACCTGATGGAATACAAAGTGACAACAGCTCCAATGGCCTTTCAAAAGACCGAATATTCAGGGATAACAAGGCCCTTGTGTGTGACGATGTGTCATAAGTAGTGTATCAGAACTAGGGATCAACCAATACTGGTCTTTCAAGGCCAATACAGTCCCGTCTAAAGACCCATCTCTTTCTGTTCTGCCTATCCTTAGTTTTTTTATTTTTATTTTTTTATATATTAGTGATCTACTGTTTCTACTCTGTAAGCGACTTTGAGCTTGGGAAAAGCGCTATACAAATTCAATTTATTATTAATACGATTTATAAAACAAAACAAAAACAACAACCGATATTTGGAACATATATGGATTTACATTGAAATTAAATCTTTCAGTCAATGGACTGTTACAAATCCGACTTATTTTATTTATTTTGTTGGGGCATTTTTAGGCCTTTGACTGGACAGCTGAAGCTATGAAAGGAGGGGAATGACATGCAGGAAGGGCCGCAGATCGGAGTCAAACCCGGCCTGTTGCGTCGAGGACTATATGCTCTATATATGGGCGCCTGCTCCACCAACTGAGCTACCCGAGCACCCAAAAACTTAGTTACTATAGCTTTAAAGCATTTAAACTAAGTAATGACAAACACGCTGTTAGCGCGTCCACATGATACAAGCCCACCCCCAGCCCCTCCCATTGGTTGCTGCTTGGACATGGAGGATTAAAAAAACACGATGGACTCTTCAGAAGAGGTCATTATCTTCACTCGAGCGGGAAAGTCGCCGGACGCCACAATCTTCTGACATGGTCACACTGAGAAATCCAGAGAGTTGTTAATTAGATTTGTAGCAGCTCACTAGGCAATGGCTGGAATGCAACGGATGTTCATTGATATCAAAAAGTTAGGCAATAAAGCTTTAAGCAATTATTTAATGAATGAGAAACTTTCATCATAATCCCCAGTAAAAGAGTCAGATAGTGTGGGGAGGGGCATGAAGTCAGTCTCATTGGTGAGAAACTGAAGCAAAGGTACTGACACAGAGCTGTAGCCAAGCCAACGTAGAACACTTTATAATCCATTAACTTTATCAGTTATCAGGCAAAGAAAACACAATACAGATAATCTGCAAACTGCCAAAAAAAAAAGTGAGCCGATAATCAGCCAGGGTCCACAATCGGCCAGGGTCCACAATCGGCCAGGGTCCACAATCGGCCAGGGTCCACAATCGGCCAGGGTCCACAATCGGCCAGGGTCCACAATCGGCCAGGGTCCATAATCGGCCAGGGCCCATAATCGGTCAGAACCATGGAAATAGAATGAGAGTAGAACGGAAATTGAACAGATTGTTTTTGGTAATTACTATGGCAACGCATGCCAGTGTGTCACACTCACTAGTTATAGAACTGGTTTTGCTGATCATTTCATGGAATAGAATTTGAAGACCTACCAATAGAAACATTTTATGTTTGAACTAGAGCCCAATCGATTTTTAAGACCAATACGAATATTTGGTTATTTACAAATCCAATATACTGATAGAGATATATTTTTTTTAAATCCAGAAACGCGTTACAAAACAAACTGATTCCCCTAACGTTAGTTATTTGTATAGTTGTATAGTTATTTGCTTGATGGTCATCAACCTTGTCAACATTGTCGTTTCTACCACCACTGCTAATTGTTGTTACCAGAGCAAATCTAATGTGTTTTTTTATTTTCTTTGACGGTATTTTTGCTTTTAATTCTACCTTGCATTCAACGTTCTGTCTTTGTGCCCCATTGGCTGTGGCTCAGGTGGTCGAGCGGTCTACCTGTTGGTAGTTTGGGGGTTTGAACCTGGCCCTACAGTCTTGTATCAAAGTGTCCTTTTCAAGACTCTGAACCCTGAATTTCTCCCGTGTGTGTGTGTGTGTGTGTGTGTGTGTGTGTGTGTGGTGTGTGTGTGTGTGTGTGTGTGTGGTGTGTGTGTGTGTGTGTGTGTGTGTGTGTTGTGTGTGTGTGTGTGTGTGTGTGTGTGTGTGTGTGTGTGTGTGTGTTGGTGTGTGTGTGTGTGTGGTGTGTGTGTGTGTGTGTGTGTGTGTGTGTGTGTGTGTGTGTGTGTGGTTCCTGTACTATGAGTAGTTGTTAAGACTAGAAAGGTGCTATATAAGTACAGTCCGTTTACATTTCCTCAGTCCCATTTTCCTTTGTCATCTCTTTCTGATTACACATCTGGCTTTATTACTTTTGGCCCGAGGACTCTGTGGGGGACTCTGTGTAGAATCAGCCATCCATCAGTACCCGCTTAATGACACACCGGCTGTGCGTCAGATTCAGACCTCATCCCCTCCACTCGTGTACCCCTAACACCTCCCCACCCACTCCCCTCAGGAGCACCAGGGCGCCAGTTTCCTCCTCACTCTCCCCATTTCATCCTCTGATTGGCTGAGGCGAGAACTCCCCGTGACCCAAGGGCATGATGTCAGGTGGTCTCCATGGCTGCGGTTTGTGTTTGTGATCCAGAGGGAAAGCCTGGGACGTGTCACTGTGTGAGAGGACCAAATACCTTCTTGGCTGAGCTTCTATTGGTTCTGGTGAGAACAGAGCCAAGTGTGGGGCTGTGTTAACGGAGATTAGGAGGTTGCTCATCCAATAGGAGTGTGCAGTTTCTCCACACATGGACACAGCTGTGCTGTTATCTGCTGCACGGTTTGTGCATAGACAGTAAATGAAATGGACACAGCAACACCTTAGACTTCGACGGAGACCAGAAGTCAATTAGAAGCCCTTTTCCGGAGATGGCTGAGCGTTACTATGCAACCTCCATTATAACATGTGACATGAGTCACCTGTCTGAAAGTTGTAAGTCTTCTAGTAGCTATGCAAGAGAAATCTCAATAAAAGGGATCATTAAAGTATTTCTGATTCCCAATCAGAAGAGACCGAGAGGTAGGTATATGTTAGGAGATAACCTAGGCACAGGCTAATTACTGCTAACTAACATGCTAGTTAACGTTAGTAATTAAACCTAAACAGCTGATGTAAGTCCAAACTGTCTGCAAGCTTTTCCTGACTATACGGTAATCTCTCTACTGTGCGACAGAAAGTTGTGTGGTTATGACACAATTGTTAGTGTATTTTTATAATTTTCTTTTGCTACAAAGCCATAACGTGAGAGACAAGGTAACGGAGCCTTTTATACATTGTCGTCTTTCTTTAGAAATAAACAACGGACAAATAGTCTTTAAACGCTTCAGATGGAAAGTTATTCACTGTCAAAGTGACCTCAAAATGAATGGGAGTCAATGGGATGCTCGCTTACGTTTAGGGCGCAACCAATTTTTTTCATTATCAATTAATCGTTTTATTGTAAGCTTCATTAACAATGACAGAAAAATAAGCTGGGTCTAGGAACGGTTTTGTCCGTTGATTATTAGAATGGTCATTGATGACTGATGAATCCACTTGTTTCATCCCTAAAGTTGCTCTGCAGTCCGGGCATGTTCTGTCAGCGGGGTAGAAAGAATGTTCTTATGATACTCTGCTTTGATACTCTGTGTTTGTTGCAAGTTTAATGCATACTGGCCTGTAAAAAACTCAAATTGTAACACTAACAGCTTGTGGCCAGGCTCACAGAAGGTTTATTTCCCTTTTGTGCCTCCAATCAACTGGTCTTTAATAGATAGATAGACCCCAATAAATGGGAAATTGCAGCGTTGCAGCAGCAAAATATCAGACACACAGTGCACATACAGAATATACTTGAAGTAACAGGAACAATATACATGAAATAATAATTTCATTGTATCGCTGTGTTTTGCGCATTGATTCGGATTACGGAGGACTTTCTAGCTGTGTGGTGACGCCAGGCTTCGGAGTGGGCTGTGGGTCCGAGACTGACGGTGAACATGAAAAACAAACTGAGAACGGAAGCAGGGACATGAGAAAAATCTGAAGATAGTCACATGAACATTTAGTTTACTGTACTCATGCAGACAGGTTCTTTGCTGAGCTAACTTTAGAATCAGGTATGTGTTGAATAACCTATGTAGGCTTTCAGGCAATGTGTGGTTGGAATCTGACATAATCTGGCAATTC
>NW_022603452.1:0-36828 GCF_008692095.1 Etheostoma spectabile
GGCATCTCCATCAGGTGTTATGGTCCAGTCTGTAAAAGAGATTTATACGATCTTACTCTGAAGGATGAAATGAAATAATGCAACAAGTGTAACCAAGGCAATAAAGTGGAAGATTACTAATAAGTGTCTGATGACTCTGTGCACTTTAACCATCTCCTGCTTTAGACATGGGAAGACATGGGCTTGTATTTCATTATTTGCATTCAATTCT
This sequence comes from Etheostoma spectabile, assembly GCF_008692095.1. Classification (NCBI taxonomy): domain Eukaryota; kingdom Metazoa; phylum Chordata; class Actinopteri; order Perciformes; family Percidae; genus Etheostoma; species Etheostoma spectabile. The sequence continues at coordinate 212 of NW_022603452.1, forward strand.
TTCTAAAGACTTTTCAAATGACAATTGCCAGGTGGTACCAAATACATAGTTCTTACTTTAAAGCATAAGTCTGGTTCCACTGGGGATTGAACCCAGGACCTTCTGCGTGTAAAGCAGACGTGATAACTACTACACTATGGAACCTGTGTAATACTGCTATCTGTAACATAATCAGAACCATACTGTAAATAAAATGGATGGAGGTCAGGTTCTAAGACGTGAAACCAATGCAAAAGCACTGAAGAAGTCTTTCAGATAGACGATATGTCTTTGAAGCAGGTTTTTTTTGATTGTCGAGTGTCGTTCACTCCCTTTTTTAAGACTTTTCAAGGGACGCCTGCAAGACAGCAACAGGACATAGTTCTTACTTTAAACCTTAAATTTGGTTCCACTGGGGATTGAACCCAGGACCTTCTGCGTGTAAAGCAGACGTGATAACTACTACACTATGGTCCCTTTATGATACATATGTCTTTACATAATCTGAATATAAATGTGACCTTAACCATAGACTGTAGAATTAGCTGTATTGTAGCTCCGGTTCAGGAAACAATGCAATGGTGAACGAAGTGAAGTGAGGTTTCTTTTCAGCACTGTAGCCTGGCTGACGGATGGTCACAGCTCTACTGAGCCAAGTATTCCCAGAGCTCTTAGTAGTAACGACTTTATGAGATTTTTCAAAAAATTCTCCTGCTGTGCCTTGTAATGCCCACAGTGCCCTGCTATGCCATGAACTACTACAAAGAACTGCTACAAACTACTAGAGAGATAGATGACTGCCCTCCATGAGCCAGTTTTAGTCTGAGGTTTCTGCCTGTTAAAAAGAACATTTTTCCTAATATATGTAACAACAAATGCATGCTCTTTTGGGAATTGTTGGGTTTCTGTCATTTACACAGTGTGGTCTAGATCTTCACTATATGTAAACTGTCCTGAGATAACTTCTGTTAGGATTTCACTGTATACATTTCTGGTATGGAGTTTGTGTAGCAAAATTGAACTAGGGCAGAAACATGGTCCACATAATTACATGTACGTAGACACTTTGAGCAATGCAGGATCCTTGTGTGGACCACGTTTCTGCGCGTAGTGTTGACATCTATTGTAATTAACATAAATTCAGCTGGGCCTTTATAGAAGATTACACTGTTTTTTCTTTTAACTCTCTTTCATACAGTAGATGAGATTTGGATACTTTCTCAGACTGTGAAGGCAACCACATGGTGGAGGCCCAGCCATTGTTTTGCTGCACCATAAGCATATCCAACTTAGAGTATGTGGGGGTATAGCTCAGTGGTAGAGCATTTGACTGCAGATCAAGAGGTCCCCAGTTCAAATCTGGGTGCCCCCTGCAATGACGTGAGTAGGTGATCATTTTTATGATTGTAGTTGTTGATACTTGAAAAAAGCATGCATGTAACTAATGTTGCTTCTTTCCAGAAGCCCTTGTGCTTTCTCCCCTCTCAGACTTCCTTGGATTGTGGTGGCACCTGAGTAGTGGAGGCAGCTGCTGCCGTGGTCCTGCTGGACGCCTTGCTCTATTACTGCTACTATTATTAGTAATAGTTCTATTACCTTTACTGCTGCCATAATACCACTGGTCATCTTTTCATTCCATTCTCTCTCTCTCTCTCTCGCTCTCTCCCCCTCTCCCCCAACTGGTTGTGTCAGATGACTGCCCACCATGAGCCAGTTTTAGTCTGAGGTTTCTGCCTGTTAAAAAGACATTTTTCCTCATACAATGAGGAAAATAAGTATTTGAACACCCTGCTATTTTGCGAGTTCTCCCACTTCTCAAATAAATAGCTGATTTAATAGCTGCTAACAGCTGGTCTAAAGCTAATATAGTTAGCCCAAAGAAACAAGCAGGAAGCTGCCACCAGCCAGGCAGGTCCTGCACTTGACGTGTTGTTGCTGCACACGCCAGATTGCTCCATGCGCACCTGGTCCTGCAGTGGCACCCCCATGAGGTCCCTCCCGTTTGCCACTCCTAGCTCCTGCAGCAGCCGCTCAATGAGGCTGATGGTGGCCTCCTTTGGTCTGGTCACTCCCCAAACTTTGTCTGCAGCTTGCTGGACCCCTCACTGACGCAGAAGCCACAGTCCACATACAGCAGCAGTGGGGGTGCAATGGCTGACTGATGATAGAAGCTAGACGTGCATTGTCTTGTTCTTACATGTCAGTTGGATTCTGACTTTGAATTCAAATATTTGGCATCCAAGAAAATTTTGGAACTGATGATGTATCAGTCATTTTGCTGGTGGTTTCTTGGTCACAGCAACAAGCTTGATCATTGACATACAGTTGCACGCCACGTATCACCAAACTGTTGGGTGGGGCCTTATGTATTTGCTTGTATTACATCAAGTGACCTGCATACCAATGACCGCAAAGGTTAATATGTACATGGTCTGCAGAACTGTACTTTCTAATAGAGGTAAGGCAAAAAAGAGTGATGAAGAAGCCAAAAGAGAAAATAGGGAAAGGAGTGCCGGATCTGTTATTGTTTTTAGGAAGCAGATTTACAGCTATACACTTTGCAAACCAGTGTCTCACCCTGGCCGCCATCAAAGATGCCATTTGAACCTCCAGAAACTTGCTGGTAAGAAAGCACATGCAGATCCCCCCCCTGTTTTGATCAATTGAGGTATTTCCGTGTAGTCTTTGGTCTTGGACAGTTACCTTGCAATCTGAAACTGTATATCCTATTGTCTCTGGAACAATAGTTGGCAGTTGGAGGAGTAATGGCTCTTTACAGTGAATATGCAAAAGAAGATGTTCACATATTCAGCCCAGGTAAATGCTCAGCCCATATTCACACAGACCTAAACCTACTCACTTAATGCTGGTTACATTATTCTAAAATCAACAATGCCAGAGAAAAATGACAAAGAGTGATAACATTTTTTAATAAAGTATTGGCAGTTTTTAATAAGTATTGGCTATTTTCCTTATATTTCCTATTTTTTCCAATACCATTACCAAGCATACCTTTAGTTACAATGCCTGTGTTTGTCACAATGTGGAGAGCTGATGTTTGCAGGTAGTGTGGCCGAGTGGTCTAAGGCGCTGGATTAAGGGTCCAGTCTCTCTGGAGGCGTGGGTTCAAATCCCACCACTGCCATTTGCATATATTACATAACTGGAAGCCAACCAATGTGATGTCACAGCTGTATCAATGGGCTGAACTTGGTGAAGTAACTAGAATCATCCGTCACCTTGCTGAGATTGTTCCTTGTTAACCTGAGGTTTCAACATTGGTGAAACCTTCCTTTTCAGCACTTTGAAGTAGAAAATCAACAAATAATTGTGATAATCGTCCATATTGATCAAACTAATCGTGATTATCACTTTGGCCATAATCGTGCAGCCCAAAGAGATCTAATGTTTTATCAAATCCGGTTGGGCAAGTAACCTTTCTGCTGACTTCTTGTAAAATAAAGCAAGTAACATCACTCAAAGAAAGCTACTGCGATGGCTGGGAATCGAACACAGGTCAATTGCTTGGAAGGTAGCTATGCTCACCAATATACCACCATCACTGGGCAATACAATGTTCACTTCAAATCTTGTAATACATCTGGGCATTCCCTGACTGATGACTAACAAATGAAAATGTTATGGATGGTTTATCTAGCACTGCTGATTCTGTCCTTTAGGGACACATTTGTTTTTCAAGGAAAGATGATTAGCAAGCAAAAACAGAAAAAGAATAGCTTGATTATTGCTGTAGTTGACTGACACTTAGAGACTTAGATGAATTTACATACATGTTGAAATGATAGTTACTCATCATTTGGCTCTTTATAGATGGACATTTTCTTTGTAGAGTTTGTCTTGGAGGGTAAAGTTGTAAATGACGAACAAGGGATTTAGTTGCTAAAGAGCACTACGAGCTAGCCAGGAGTCAAACCTAGAATCTTCGGATCCATAGTGAGACGCTTTGTCCATTGCGCCACTAGCCCTACTTTTAGCATTAGCAATAGCTACGTTCACACACCATTGTTGGCAAGGGTAGAGAAGGCCAGTTAAACGTTTGTTACAGTCCAAAATGTGGGGACTCTTGCAGGACTTTTTTTGACTTCTGGGGAGCAATAGACTCATGGGGGGGGGAAGAAGAGGAAAAAGGGGAAGAGGGAGGGAAGAAGGAAAAAGAGGAAAAGGAAGAGGAAAAAGGAGGAAAAAAGAGGAAATGAGAGAAAAGATGAGAAAGATGCTAAATTACACACAAAGGAAACTCACATCTACAAAAATAAAAAATAAATTGATAGATGAGACTCCCTGATGGTCTAGTGGCTAGGATTCGGCGCCCTCACCGCCGCGGCCCGGGTTCAATTCCCGGTCAGGGAATGGTCTGGACTTGACACACTATAAAAAAAATATGTAGTTTTACATACACCAATACATTACAAAAATAAACTGGTAATTTAAGGGACATCTAGCACGTGTGAAACCACTTGTGGGAGTGGAACATGGATGTGTAGAGATGGGCTTTCAAAACAATGCACCTTTTGACATTTTGACATGTCACAGTAGGAAAAGCAAAGGTATAAATAAAAATGAATTATGGCTCAACTCAATTTACATTTTTACAGTAGACATAAGGCATTACAAAGTCAAAAAACTAGGTGCTGATAGTGAAAGGCAAATTAAGCTTTGGTGAAGCACTGAACCACTTAGAGGAATTGGTTTGAAAATGGGTTCATTACTAGAAGCTTCAGTAACAGGGACATCGCCTGGTGAAGGGCTGTATGGGGCTCCAGGACTCCATAGTTCTGCTGGGGGACTTCAACGCACACGTGAGCAATGATGGAGATACTTGGAGAGGCTTGATTGGGAAGAACGGCCTCCCTGATCTAAACCAGAGTGGTTGTCTGTTGTTGGACTTCTGGGAAGACGGGGACTGATCACAGGGAAAAGACGGGGACAGATCAGAGGGAAAAGACGGAGACAGATCAGATGGAAAAGATGGGGACAGATCCGTGGGAGAAGACAAGGACAGATCAGAGAGAGAAGACCGGGACAGATCAAAGGACCAACACACAGACACTTTGATTCCTAATAATTAAACTGAAATAATAAATCTGTCTTCCAGGAGATGACGGGGACAGATTCATCTGGAGAAGACGGGGACAGATCAGAGGACCAACCCAATATCATGAAGACAGAGAGACAGATCCTTTTATTCGTCCTTATTTCTTGTTGGAGAACAGAAGAACTCAGTTTTGTTTTTATTTTTCTGTTTGCATCTGTTTTCAAACCCGAGCGCCTAATTTAAGTTTTGTTGCATGAATGTTTTATTTTGAAAGAGTGTAAAACAACTTCCTAATAAAACAGGTTGAACTATCTGAGGTTTATTCATAAAGTGTGTGTGCGTGTGCTTGTGTGTGTGTGTCAAAAAAAACAATGATTCAGTTTGAAATATATTTTCATCCACAAATTAATTTTAGTCTTCAAAGCCTCGTAGTAACTCATAGTATAGTATGTCGAAATATTCCTAAAAAGACATAGTATAGTATGTCAAAAAATTCATAAAAAGTCAGAGTATAACATATCAACAATTCATAAACGTCATAATTTAATATGACAAAAAATCATAAAATGTCATTAAAAGTCAGAGTTTAGTATAACAAAAAATCATAAAAATATATAGCAGAGTATATCAAAATATTTATAAAAAGTCATAGTTTAGTATGACAAAAAAATCATGAAAGTCATAGTATAACATGACAAATATTCAAAAAAAGTCATAGTATAATATGACAATTTTCAAAAAAAGTCATAGTATAACATGACAAATATTCAAAAAAAGTCATAGTATAACATGACAAATTTTCAAAAAAGTCATAGTATAACATGTCAAAAATTCATATGAGTTATAGTATAGTATGACAAAATATTCATAAAATGTAATAAAAAGTCAGAGTATAGTATGTAAAAAATTCATAAAAAGTCGTAGTATAACATATCAAAAATTCATAAACGTTGTGTTTTAGTATGACAAAAATTCATAAAATGTCATTAAAAGTCAGAGTTTAGTACAACAAAAAAATCATAAAAAGTCATAGTATAGTATGACAAAAAGATCATGAAAGTTATAGTTTAGTATGACAAAAAATCATAAAAGTCATAGTATAACGTGTCGAAATATTTATAAAAAGTTATAGTTTAGTATGACAAAAAAATCATGAAAGTCATAGTATAGTGTCTCAAAAAAGTCATAAAAGTCATAGTATAGTATGTTGAAATATTCCTTAAAAGTCGTAGTGTAGTATGTCGTAACAAGTCCAAATATAGTTGTAGTACTAGTAAGTCATAGTATTATATGTCGAAAATTCATGAAAGTCATAAAAAGTCATAGTATAGTATGTCGAAATATTTATAAAAAGTTATAGTAAAGTATGACAAAAAAATCATGAAAGTCATAGTTTAGTAAGACAAAAAATTCATAAAAGTCATAGTATAATATGTCAAAATATTTATAAAAATTCATAAAAGTCATAGTATAGTATGTCAAAATATTCCTAAAATGTCATAGTGTAGTACGTCGTAAAAAGTCCAGATATATAGTTGTTGCTGTAAAACAAGAAGAATCTAAAGTCCTCTGGAGAATGCGGGCATTGACCCGCTACCTCTCACATGCTAAGCAAGCGCTCTACCATTTGAGCTATTTCCCCTTTTGAAAAGTGTCATAGTATGTCGAAACAATTCATAGTAGAGTATGTCAAAAATTCATGAAAAGTCATGAAAAGTCATAGTATAGTATGTCAAAAACTCATAAAAAGTCATGTAAAAAACTAAAGAAGTCTCTTGGATGAGAGACAAAACATCTGTGGAGGACCTTTTACCAAGTCCTGTTACCCTCGGCCTAGTTGTGAACTTTTGGGGTAATAGCATGGATCAGGAACCAAAATGGACACATCTGGACTCAATGTGGGCATCGTACGGCAATATTTGACACATTTAGACCATGAAGACAGTTATCAGTTTATTCCCCATCTGGCAGGTATACTTGTGGACTCAGTTGGACATTTTGAAGATAATTGCACAATGTTGACCTAATAGTCAGTCTATTTCCCATCTGGCAGGGACATTTCTGGATTCAGGTGGACATTGTGGACAGAAACATTGGTGGATATTGATTCCCACCATAGGATTTGGCCTGTATTGCACATTGCCTTCACATACCGCACAATGTATTGCCATTGTCAAGCACATTGCCACCCTGGTGACTTTCTTCCATGTCTCCATGAACGCCCATATATTTGGGCTGACAGTCGAGAAACCTTCCCTTGTTAACTATGACATGGATGACTGAGAACCCACTATATCATGACATGTTTAATTTACTATATTATAATTTTTGACACAGGTCCTACTGAAAGCTTGTTGGATCAGTCAGGATAGTCTTTTCATCTGGAACTAATGTCTGAGACATGATATTGGGAATAAAGAACTTAGCAGTTATTTGTATTTAAGAGGACGTGAATGTGCGCAAGAAACGCAATTGCAAGTAAAGCGTTTTGTGAGCATCCTTATTGTCAACACATTAAAGTTACCATGTGTTTGTACACAGTAGACATATCTACTGCTGTATTCAATGTCTGTGTCAAGTCCTTTAAAACCTGTTCTTCACTTGCTTTTTCCCACATCCTCTGAACGCTTTGCTTACTAAATGGCTTAAGTTGGCCTGTAATTGTTGCTTTTTCATATTTTTTGTGATTGTTGTGTGCCTTTAATATCGCACATGTGGATATTATGAAAGAAACTGACTAGAAAACCCTTGTAACACTTGCAAAGGTTTCATGGTGTAATGGTTAGCACTCTGGGCTCTGAATCCAGCGATCTGAGTTCAAATCTCAGTGGAACCTGTTTTTAAGCCACAGCACAGGTGAAAAAGATCAACCTTTCAACTTTCCACATCTAGTTTAAAGTAGGCTTACAGGTTTAAGAACATACACTGCGCTGTTCATTGATGGTGGTATAGTGGTGAACATAGCTTCCTTCCAAGCAGTTGACCTGGGTTTTCATTGTGTGATTACTTGCTGTAGAAAACTCCCTGCTGGACTGACGAGCTGACGTCACGCCTTGGACTCACGTATTTGCGCGCATGCGCAGTTCATTGTTCTTTTCATAGTTTGCTGCGGACACGAGCACGGTTGCTCCTGAAGTTGTACGCTACTGGTGTGAATCATATGTTGTGTTGCCGTGTGCGTTAGTGAGAACGTAAGTGCACAATATTACGCTCATGTTAGTTACTACTGTGTTCTATATGTTTCATTATAATCCTGCTGAGGATTTAATACAGTTGCTACATTAGCGATGGTGTTGCTGGTTTGCTCGTTGGAAGCACATTTTCAGCGCGTCATCCACATGCCGCTATTATGTTCATTTATGGTCTTAGAGCGCCATCTAGTGGCCAATAGTTATAACTACATGATGACACTTGTATGCCTTTACTATGTTAAATTGTGTTAATTGCCATTACTATCCGGCATTGTCTGGTTGTTTGCACAGCAACTAGTTACCTAGCAATTACGTATATTGCAGAGTAAGTTGCTCATTGTTCTTTATTTGTATATATGTGCATTCGTTATGTACATTTTATATTTACTGTATATGTTCTGTCTCTTTATGTTACAGAAAACCACACACACACACACACGCACCTTACACAACTGTGTAATGCCAACAACAAGACTGGATCTAGATATTAATAAACCTGTTGAACTGAAAACTGAAGTTGCAGCGATTCTCTTACCGGAATACATAACCAGTTCGGGGTAGCACCAGAAATAACGCACACAGACTTCACAAGTGGTCCTTCGAGCCGGATGTACCCCCCCGCTGCGTTATGGCAACTTCCAAGGATTACGGCAGAGAGACAGATGTCCGATCTCATCCCAGCAGAGTCAGACAGCTCCCAGGGTACCTTGCGGACTACGAGCTCGGCTATCCAGCTAAACAGCTTCCGCCATTCAAGGGATCCCAACTTCAGGGTACGGAGAGTGTACTGTGTAGTGAACGAGCTCAGCTTGACCTCGCCACGCCTGACCAAGACCTCCAGATTCGCGAGGAGGAACGATTGCAGCGCCTTGAATCACGTTATAAGGACATGAGTAAACAGTTGGAGAAGCTACAGATTACAATGGACAGTGCTAAACACATGCCTTACCCGCAAAGCTGCCCAGCTTATCCACTGCATTACCCTCAGTATCCTCAACAGTACTCCAGCCTGCCTCGGCTAGAGTTAGGCAGCCCTGTTGGTCACTGGTCGACTTCAGTTCACAGCCCCCTGGGGAATACAACCTCAGGTGTCAAAGAGCCTCTGCAGCAGTCAGCAACCCTTTTGGGTTCCTCGTCACAGCAGCCAATCCTCACGCCAGCCCAGACGGGAGGACAACATGGACAAGGCCAATCCACTTATACCCTGCCAGCTCCTACGTCCCGGTCACAGGTAGCTATGGACTATGCTGCACCAGCTCACCACACCTATCTGCCTTCACTTCATCCTGTTCAGGATCCTGTTCAGCATCTTCGGTCTGTGCCACAGTCTGCTTTACATCAGGCTCCGCTTGCCCAGCCCGACATGCTTCAACCTCATCTCCAGCCTCCTAATGCTCCCCCTCAGTATCCTCAGCATCCTCTTCAGCCGCCGCTACAGTACCAATCCTACCCTGCTTATCCTCCTTATCCAGCTGGGTTGTATTACTCGCCATATGCGCCACATCCAACAGGGCAACCACTGCTGACGCAGCCAGCTACACCTTATGCACCAGCCATCCCACCAGCAGGCCCTACAATCCCAGACATTCTGGAAATGGCCATCGCTTCTTCATATGGCATTCCGAAGCCTAAACTGACCCCATTCAGTACTGGTAAGGAGAGTGACTTCATAATGCTGAAGAAAGGATTGGACAGTGTGCTTGGTCCACACAAGCATTTATCAGAGGATTATAAGTATCAGGTGCTCCTGGACCTCCTTAAACTACCAAACGCTTACCAGGTGGCGAAGAGGTATGTGAACGATCCAACCCCATACACTAGCGCCATGCAAGCCTTAGAACAGCGATACGGCCAGCCACGCCAACTTGTCCAAGGAGAGCTGAAAGCCATTCTCAACTCCCCTCCTATCAAGCCAGGTGATGCACAGGCCTTTGAGGATTTCTCATCAGCTGTTAGTACCTTGGTGGGGCTGCTAGGCACTATGGAGGGTCCCTCCAGTGCCGAGCTGAGATGTGGTTCTCATCTAGACACTCTGCTTAGTAAGCTGCCTGTCAGCTACAGAGACCGCTTCGCTGAGTACTGCATATCTCAGGGGATCATCCGCAGTGGCACGGATAGTACATACACACTCCCTGACTTCGCTGTGTGGTTGGAGAGAAAAGCACAAGCCGTACAGGTATCAAGGAGGATTACTGAAGCAACCAGGATGGAACCTGTACACATAGAGCGTAAGGACAAGGTAACAAGGCCCCAGAAGTCTAAGACCGCTAACGTCTACATGACCAACCGATCAGAGACTCCTGAGCCCCCTCATAGCCATGACACATCCAGAGCCAATTCGACGCAAGGTCTGTCCCCCTCTAAGAAGCGAGAGCGTTTTAAGCCATACTGCCCTTATTGTTCCAATCAGGAACACTACCTCAGTGCCTGTTCTGACTTTGCTAAGCTCAACACGGCTGAGAAGGCTAACTGGATACAGGAGAAGGACAAATGCTGGAGATGTAGACGCGGACACAAACCAGAGACATGTACCTTAAAGAAACCATGCTCCACCTGTAATGAGCAACATCTCATTGTCCTACACGAGGTTGCACTCCAAGCAAATCAGAGCGTCCTCACAGTTAGTACTACCTCCAGTATGGTATATGTGGGCCAGGCTAGCCACTCTAGTCGTGTCCTGCTGAAAGTAGTTCCTGTTCAGCTTCACAATGGAGACAAGACCCTAAATACACACGCCGTACTGGATGACGGCTCTGAACGAACCATTATACTTCCAGCAGCTGTCAAGCATCTTGGTCTCTCCAAGGAGGAAGAGGTTTTGCCTCTTAGAACCATTCGACAGGATGTTGTGAAGCTTAAAGGTGCTTCTGTCTCATTCGAGGTGTCGTCCCAGGCCAACACACAGGTGAGATACCACATCCACCATGCCTTTACTGCAGATGAGTTGAGTCTCGCTGCTCAGTCATGTCCGGCGGAGTCCCTCAAGAAGAGGTATGACCATCTGAGTGGAGTACCAATACATGGATTTAATAGTGTACAGCCCATGCTCCTTATTGGTTCTGACTATCCCCATCTAATCACTCCAGTATGCCCTGTGCAGATGGGACCTCCAGGTGGCCCGGTGGCCATATCCACATTGTTAGGCTGGGCTATTCAGGGACCTACTAACTTCCTACAGAACCCCACCAGAGAAGCCTCCTGCTTCCACACAGCATTCCTGTCTCCTGCTCAAGACCTGCATCAACATGTCGAAAGGCTTTGGCAGATCGACACACTTCCATACAGATCCGGAAAGGAAGCTGCACATTCCAAGCAAGACCAGGCAGCTATCAACACGCTGGAGAAGCAAACCATTCGGGTCACAGTAGATGGAGTCGCCCGCTATGCTACACCTCTTCTACGCAAAGAAGCAGCACCCAGGTTACACGCTCCCCCAGCTGCAGTGATGCCACTTCTGAGGGCTACTGAGCGGCGCTTGGCACGCAGCCCAGAATCAGCCAGAGTCTACAAGGAGGAGATACACAAGCTGGTGAAGGCTGGGTACGTTGTGAAGATCAGTAGTGACGAGGCAAGTCAATCTGAGGAATCATGGTACATTCCCCACCACATTGTACACCACAACGGAAAGGCCCGAGTAGTATTTAACTGTTCGTTCAAATACCAGCAACTGGCCATCAATGATATCCTGCTTCCCGGACCTAACCTTGGTCCACTACTACTGGGTGTACTCCTCAGGTTTAGGGAACATCCAGTCGCCATAAGCGGGGACATCCGCGGGATGTTCCATCAAATCAGGCTCCTTCCTGAAGACCAACCACTTCTCCGCTTCCTCTGGCGGGATATGGAGAGCGACCGTAGCCCTGATATCTACGAATGGCGTGTTCTACCCTTCGGCACTGCCTGCAGTCCATGCTGTGCTATATACGCACTACAACGGCATGCCAAGGACAACAGCTCTGACTACCAAGAGGTACTGGACTCCGTTGTCAACGCTTTTTATGTAGATAACTGCCTGCAGTCTCTTCGCTCCCCATCACAGGCAAAACAGCTTATTGACAAGATGAGAGCCCTGCTCGCTGTTGGTGGATTCGATATGAGACAGTGGGCAAGCAATCTACCAGATGTCATTGCTCACCTCCCCCCAGAGGCAAGGTCAGAGGGCTGCGAGCTGTGGTTGACTGTGGACAGAGCAGACCCCCAGGAGTCAACGCTAGGTCTCCGGTGGCACTGCCCATCTGACACCCTCGGTTACAAGCACCGCCAAGCAGTAGCCACGGAGCCCACTCTGAGGAATGTATACAGAGTATTGGCATCTCAATATGACCCACTTGGATATATTATCCCCTACACCACGCAAGCTAAGGTTTTGATCCAGGCTCTTTGGAGGAATGAGCAAAGCTGGGATGAGCCTATCACTGGTGAACTCCTCTCTGTATGGCAATCATGGGAGAACGAGCTATCTCACCTCGATCACATTAACATGCCTCGGTGCTACATGCCAACAAGCATCAATCCTGATATCTCTCCTGTGGACTTGCATGTTTTCTGTGATGCTTCAGAGAAGGCGTACGGATCCGTCGCCTATCTACGTGCTGAAGGAGAGGAAGGACATATGCATGTGTCGTTCGTTATGTCCAGATCTCGTGTTGCTCCACGGAGACAGCTCTTCATGCCTCGTTTGGAGCTCAGTGCTGCACTGACTGGAGCTCAACTGGCCAAACTGCTACATACCGAGCTCACCATACCTGTCAGACGGACAACAATGTGGTCAGACTCTACGACTGTACTCAGTTGGATCCAATCGGACTCGTCTCAGTATAAGGTGTTTGTTGGGACGCGCATAGGTGAAATACAAGAGCTCACGGATGCTACTAGCTGGAGGTACGTCCCCTCTGAGCAGAACCCGGCGGATGACATCACACGGGGAAAATCACTACATCAGCTGAGTCAACCTACCCGCTGGAAGAATGGACCTACTTTCCTGTATGATCATCCTGCTCAATGGCCAGCTATCCACACGGCAAAATCAGAAGACGCAGGTGAGCTCAGGAAATCCACATTTTGTGGCCAGCTTTCTACCTTTGACGCATCCACTCCTGACCCAATACAGTACAACACCTGGTCCGATCTCCTACAGGCTACACATCAGTCCCTTCATGGGGCGGCCGCACCCCTCATGTCTGCTTCAGACCGACTGGACACTGAGGTAGTCCTTCTCAGGCAAGCACAGAGTGAGAGCTTCCCAGAGGAAATCAACGCTCTGCAACATTCTCACCCTGTCCGGCCTACCAGTCGTCTCAGTCCACTTTCACCAGAGTACGACCAGACCCTGGGCCTTATCCGAGTTGGAGGTCGTCTCCGTAAAGCTGAGGATCTACCTGAGGACGCAGTTCATCCTATTGTTCTAGCGCCTGATCACCACATTACAAAGCTTTTAGTGCAAGATTATGATGATCGCTTACTCCATGCAGGCCCAGAACGAATCTTCGCAGAGATGAGAAGGACCTATTGGATCCTCAGAGGCCGCCAAGCCATTAAGAAACACCAGCGGCAGTGTGTAGAGTGTCGCAAGTGGCGCAGTAAGCCGGTGATCCCTAAAATGGCAGACCTCCCAACTGCTCGACTCCGACTTACCAAGCCCCCCTTCTGGTCAACCGGTGTTGACTGTTTCGGCCCATACATGGTCAAGATAGGACGGCGACAGGAGAAACGTTGGGGCATCGTGTTCAAGTGTCTCACTACCAGATGTGTTCACCTTGACCTACTGCCTAGTATGGACACCGACTCATTTCTCCTGTCTCTCCGCCGGTTTGTTGCACGAAGAGGGAAACCCTTTGAGATCTTATGCGACAGAGGCACTAACTTCCGTGGTGGGGACCAAGAACTTCAGGAGGCGTTTGAGGCACTCGAACCATCGCTCAGGCAAAGGTTAGCAACACAGTGCATCACCTTCAGATTTAACCCGCCTTTGGCGCCACACTTTGGTGGAACATGGGAGAGGGAAATTAAATCCGTAAAGGCATCTCTCCAAACCATCCTGAAAGACCAAGTCATCCCTGAGGAGGTCTTGTCAACCGTCCTGATCGAAATTGAGGGAATACTCAATTCCAAGCCGTTAGGCTATGCTTCATCGGATCTTGCGGATCCTGATCATGTGACTCCTAATCTCCTGCTCATGGGGCGGCGGGATGCTTCACTGCCTCAAGCTGTGTATGGTTCCAGTGATCTACTAGGACGTCGCCGCTGGCGACACAGCCAGGTACTTGCTGACCATTTCTGGGGTCAGTTCACCCGCAAGTATCTCCCTGGTCTCCAACTACGTCAGAAATCGCGGAATTCAACAACATCTCTGCCTGTGGGTGCTGTCGTTATGGTGGTCGATCCACAACTCCCGAGGGCGTTATGGCCTGTTGGACGTATCACCCGGATCCTCCCCAGCGACGATGGCAAGGTACGCACCGCAGAGATCGACATCAAGGGAAAACTCTATACACGCCCTGTCGCCAAACTAATAGAGCTCCCAAGGATGCCCGACGACGGAGATACCAGCGTTCCTTAGCCCAGCAGTGACCTTCCCGTTACTGCGCATTCATACCATGAATCCGGGGGCGGCTGTAGAAAACTCCCTGCTGGACTGACGAGCTGACGTCACGCCTTGGACTCACGTATTTGCGCGCATGCGCAGTTCATTGTTCTTTTCATAGTTTGCTGCGGACACGAGCACGGTTGCTCCTGAAGTTGTACGCTACTGGTGTGAATCATATGTTGTGTTGCCGTGTGCGTTAGTGAGAACGTAAGTGCACAATATTACGCTCATGTTAGTTACTACTGTGTTCTATATGTTTCATTATAATCCTGCTGAGGATTTAATACAGTTGCTACATTAGCGATGGTGTTGCTGGTTTGCTCGTTGGAAGCACATTTTCAGCGCGTCATCCACATGCCGCTATTATGTTCATTTATGGTCTTAGAGCGCCATCTAGTGGCCAATAGTTATAACTACATGATGACACTTGTATGCCTTTAATGTTAAATTGTGTTAATTGCCATTACTATCCGGCATTGTCTGGTTGTTTGCACAGCAACTAGTTACCTAGCAATTACGTATATTGCAGAGTAAGTTGCTCATTGTTCTTTATTTGTATATATGTGCATTCGTTATGTACATTTTATATTTACTGTATATGTTCTGTCTCTTTATGTTACAGAAAACCACACACACACACACACGCACCTTACACAACTGTGTAATGCCAACAACAAGACTGGATCTAGATATTAATAAACCTGTTGAACTGAAAACTGAAGTTGCAGCGATTTTCTTACCGGAATACATAACCAGTTCGGGGTAGCACCAGAAATAACGCACACAGACTTCACACTTGCTTTATTTGTCAAGATTAGCCAGAAAGGTTACTTGCCCAACCAGATTTGATAAAATATTAGATCTCTGTTATGGTAAAAATAAGGGTCTATATCAATCTATCAAGCTGCCTCCATGAGGATCCACAGACACAGGGAGTGCAATGTGATTTGCACTTTGCCCGTGTCTGGTAACTACTACTAACGAATTAAAAAGATTATCAACAGAGCAGAAAGCAGCAGAAAGGCAACAGGTGTGTTACTTTTCGACCATGATTAATACCATAGCAGTGCAATCATTTTGCCCAGGTTTGATTTCCAGCCATCACAGTTGCATTTACAGGTTTTGAAGTCATATACAACATTAACATTACATGTTTTAACCAGTTTTCTTCTTTTATTCCGTAATATTTAAATTTCTTTGTGGTGAGTCATCCCAAAAGGATTAATAAAGATAAGTCTTAGTCTATCTCGGAAAAAAGTCAAATGGGGTCATGACAAAGCATCTAGGGTCAATCTTAGCCTTCGTGTGAGTACATAGGTTTCCAGAAACATTGCTTTTATTGAGATTAAAGACCTAATTGTTAGTTTTTTCAAAATTTTCCCAACCATTGCAACTGCAGTTGCTGCCTTGTTAGTGCATTAGCCAGCGCGTCAGTGTCATAATCTGAAGGTCATGAGTTCAACCCTCACACAGGGCAGGGGTTCTAAAGACAAAAAAAACACAACTGATGTGGAAAATAAAGCGGTTGAACACTGGCACAAGCACATGAATGGAAGTTGTGATTCAATGGTGATTTCTGAGATTGAGACAACAAAAGGTTTTCTTTAAAGGTGGTAGAAACCCAATGACTCATCACAGTATACCAAACCGCAAATGTGCCTTCATTAACATTATTGTGTAATCTTGTAGTTACTGGAAGCCACCAGTCTCCACCAATGTATCTCTTAGCATTTGTTTCCAGTCTGTGTTACAAGATTTGCAGTGAACGTTGTGTTGTCCAGCAGAAAGGCAACAGGTGTGTTACTTTTTGACTATGATTTATATCATAGCAGTGCAATCATTTTGCCCAGGTTTGATTTTCAGCAACCGCAGTTGCATTTACAGGTTTTGAAGCCATCTACAACATTAACATTACATGTTTTACCCAGTTTTCTTCTTTTATTCCTTAAAATTTCAATTTCCTTGCGGGAGTCATCCCAAAAGGATTCATAAAGATAAGTCTTAGTCTATCTCAGAAAACAGTTTTAAAAAACTGAAAATCTTCAGGGGATGTAGCTCAGTGGTAGAGCGCATGCTTTACATGTATGAGGACCTGGCATCTCCAGCAGGTATTATGGTAGAGTCTTTAAAAGAGCTGCAGAAGATATTACCTCCTGTGGTAATCTGACTGGTAGGGTTATAGAACGTAGTGCTAGGCTAAGACCTCCTGGGACACAAACTAAGCGGTATGCTCTCTCTTTTATACTTCAGACTAACAGACAGCACAACAAGCACTTTAAATGTACATGTTTTACAGTCTCTATTTTACTGTATTTATGTACTTGTACTGTAATATATTTATTGTATTAGACTCTAGTTTTTATGGGTGTCATCGCGGGAATGAGCACCGTAGCTTCCATTTTTATAGATGAAACTTGTCATGCCATTAAGTTTGCTCTTCAGCATGTGGATACTTTGCTTTACATATACTAATGCTTTGTAAAATACCAATAAACAGGACATACACTTAGTGCTGATACAAAGCATAGGAATTAGCAGAGGATGGTTTCGATCCACCGACCTCTTAATTATGGGGCCAGCACGCTTCCGCTGCGCCACTCTGCTCAGGTGTTAAGGCCCAGGGGCTGGAAATATGTGATTGACATTTGGTAGACCTTTCTGCTATCTTTTATGTGAGCTTCCTGATTAATCATACATTGATTATTGACACACTTGTGATTGGCTGGTGTTTAATGCAAAGAAAGGACTGGAGCATTTATTGTAGAGAATAAGTAGGCTGGCAGTGAAGTATTGAGACAACAGTGAAAATCTAATTCAATCTACATATCGGTCTTCTTAAAGATCTAAATAGATTTTCTCCCCTCAGAGTCATCTGGAGCACGTAACGATTAGCTTCTGTCCCTCTGAACCCTGAGTAACAATCACTCTGCAGTGAATGAGATGCAGTTTCCCCCCCTCAGTCTAACCAAGACTATACTTTCAGGAATCATTTCTAGAGTTTCTGACTTGAGGAATGTGTTTCTAAAGTGTTTGGTCTCGCTGGCCAAGATGATGAGTCGTGATATTCCTTTCTGAGCATGAAGCTGACAGAGCGTAATGATTCACTTCATATGCTCTCTGTCATTGATGATCGTTCTGTGCTTCTTTATAGAGTATTGAGGAAGGGAATATGATCAGAGTGGTAGTAGCAGATATGTGGAAAACTAACATGTGTGAAGGTAATAAAACATACTAAACTTTCTAATTAAATTAAATTATAGTCAGTCTCAAAGTATGTTTGGTCCATGGTGGACAAAGTTACTTGAAAGGGTTAACACCTACTTTCTTGACTTTGTAATGCCTTATGTCCAGTGTAATAATGTAAACTGAGTTAAGCCATAATTCATTTTTATTTCTACCTTTGTGTTTCCTACTTTGACATGTCAAAAAGGTGCATTGTTTGAAAGCCCATCGCTACACATCCATGTTCCACTCCCACAGGTGTTTCCACTTGACTAATCAGACTGTGTGGCCTTTACAGGCTCAGCTTGATTGACATGTATTAAAGGGGTGGAACGGTACGCTGAAGTCCCGGTGGACGGGATGGCATGTTGTAACGAGGTTTGAGTACATACAGCAAATACTTGAAGCCAGGCTACTCTGCGAGTGGATCCGGGGCATTGAAGGTGATGTGGAAATCCTGATTGATTCAGTGATTTTTTGGCCCTATTTGTATTTGGATCTAAAGGCTGGTTAACCACTGTAGGGAGGAGACGTTGGACAGTTTTTTTGTCTCGTTCCAATGATTGACATGTCTGGGTGATGGCGTTGGATATGCGTTAGCATGTTGGATGTATTTCCACTCACGTACCAACAACTCCGACCCACAGTCCTCGTTTTCTCCACCACTTTCTCACCTGTACTACTGGAACTGACTGGGAAACCAAAGTTTCCCCGTGGGTCGCCACCACTCGCCGTAGGAGAGGCTGCTCTTCCTTAGTGCTGCTGGCTCTGACTCATATGAAGGGAAATATGGGGCAAAAGGTGAGAGCTTGCAGAACAAAAGAATCTGAACTTATAAATTTAAATTATAGCGGATAGATATCAGAGATCCACCCATTACCTTAATTTTTATGCGTTGTACTTTTCCCTTACCGGGTGAGTTAGGGAAACTGTTTCAGCATAGCGGAGTATTCTGTCCACCTCCACATGCGTAGTCTTCTCTTCAAGCAGACTTACTGCCTCCTGGTCTTGTCTTGACCTGGTTACCACTTTCTCATTTTTGTATGGCAGCACATTCAGCTGCAAGAGATTCTCAACAATCTGGAAGAGCTCCATGTTGGAAGGAACAGTGGACTTGAGAAGGCACTGTTGCGGCCGTAGCTGTTGCTCCGCGATCCGTGCTGGGCCCTGAAGCGTTCCCCCCCAGTCTGGTTTGAATGGTGAGTGGTCTACCTGGTGGACTGAGCTTCACTGGCTCTATGGGGGTGAGATGTGGATGATCAGCACCAATGAGAAGGAGTGGGCTGGCGTTCTCAAACTGCTGAAGGGAGAGACCTGCCAGGTACTTATACCTCTTCTGCAGACTGACTGGATAGGACTGATCCGCAAGCCTAGGCGAGCTAACCCGTAACTCCCAATACTACCTGTCAGTATGCTGTATGTTTGCTTATACAAGGTAAAAGACAAATCACGACTTAACAAGGTTGCTACTTGTGGAGGTGCTGTGGCTTAGTTGGTTATTTTTCTGCATATAGGGTCAAATGATGTTGTAAAGCAACAGTCTGAATTGCTGAAACTGGACTTTAGGGAACTGCTTGACACAGTCACCCCCCTAAGCGCAAATGTGTTTATCAGTGGTCCTATACCGTCAGTCAGAAGAGGAGATGAGAGATTCAGCCGACTGTTGGGACTAAACAAATGGCTTTCAACTGAATGTACCGTCCACTCTCTGAAGTACATTGACAATTTAAACATTTTCTGGGAGCGCAGACATCTTTTTAAAGCAGATAGACTTTCCCTTAACAAGCCAGGAGTAAGCTGTTCACCTCTAATCTGCTTTACTCTCTGCGCTACACATCTGCTCCCTCTGCCAAGGTCACAAAACAAAGGAAGACACAACAAAGTGCGGCAGTGATCCAGCACAGCCCCCGCCTGTGCAAAGATTTGACCATGGGAGACCAGAGAGCAGAGACACGAAACCTCCACTCCCCTCTTCACCCGTCCAGCACCCCTCAAACCTTCCCAACCCCGAACCTTCTGAGGATTCATCGCTGTCTCTACTGATGTCTCCACACACCCTTTCCCTTATTTCCCCCATCAATTATTCACCCCTTCCTACCCCCATGGCTCAACCCCGGGCAAAAGTAAAACGCCAAGCACCACTACCAGGATGTCAGAAAACTCCTTCCCCCCAGACTGATAAGGACGCTTGTGTGCAAAATCTGGCAAGCACTATCTGATATGTGCCGGCCTTGGCTGCAGGACTAGTGATACTAATGACTCTTTTCAAGACAAGCCCGGGCCCTGTGGATTCAATTCTTCCTCAATTTCTGTTGTGATAGGTAATAGGAAAAGAATGGTGAATAAGCACTTAACTGCAAAACTTAGCAAATTTAGCATCCATTCCTCGTCAGCTACAGCCTGTCCCAAAAAATGAAAACACACTAACACTAGCCTTACTAAACGTCAGGTCTTGGCAGGAAATCATTTTTAATCAATGATTTTATTACTAAGCACAATCTAGATTTTATGTTTTTAACTGAAACCTGGTTAGACCATAATAACAGCGCTGCTGTTCTCATCGAGTCAGCTCCCCTAACTTCAGTTTTATGAGTGAGAATAGAGTGAATAAGAAAGGAGGTGGAGTCGCCATTTTGTTTAATGACTCATTCCACTGTACGCAAATATGTTATGGAAATTTTGTTTCTTTTGAATATGTTGCTCTTCAATTAAGATCTTCCCCTCAAGCGATGTTTCTAAATATCTACAGGCCACCTAAATATTGTGCAACCTTCATTGATGACTTCACTGAACTGCTGTCTATTATCTGCATTAACTTTGATTGTGTAATCATTGCGGGTGATTTTAACATTCATGTTGACAGCCCCCAGGACAGGGGGACAAAAGAGCTGTGTTGTGTTTTTGAGAACTATGGACTGACTCAGCATGTGACGGAGCCCACCCACAATAAGGGGCACACTCTGGACTTGATTGTCTCCAAAGGTCTGAACATTCCAAGTTGTGGTGACTGACGTTGCTCTCTCAGATCATTCCTGTGTTTTCTTTAACGGCACTATCTCTGTGCCCAAAAGTGTCCAAACAAAGATAATCAGAAAACGGTATATCACTGAAAACACCATGACACATTTATTCAGCTTTTCTCCTCCACACCAGCCCTCTCTGGGCTATCAGTCAGTGAGCTTGTAGATAATTTCAACTGTAAAATTACAAATGTTATTGATGCCATTGCTCCCACTAAGGTCAAAGTTGTCTCTGGTAAGAAAGATCTCCATGGAGAAATGTCCTACTGGTGAGAACAGAAAAAAGAGAGTGTAGGAAAGCTGAACGAAGGTGGCGAAAAACAATCTCCTGGTCCATTATAACTCCTATAAAGAGAGACTTCGCATTTATAATTTGGAACTGAGGAATGCAAGAAGTCCTTTTTCTCTGATATTATCTCTAGAAACAATAATAATTCCCGTGCTTTGTTTGCTACTGTTGATAGGTTAACAAACCCTCCAGTACCAGTAGCATCTGAACTTTTATCTACCAAGGCCTGCAATGACTTTGCCTCCTTCTTCAAAGACAAAATTCAAAAGATTAGACAAACAGTCAGTGCCTCCATATCAAGTCCAGGATAGTGTTGTCACAGTGTTCAAGCAAAAATAGTTCCAATATGACAGAATTTCACACGATCAACCATACAACCTGGAGGACATTATTCAACATCTGAAAACCTCGACCTGTTGCCTTGATGTTTCTACCAACGGGACTTTTCAAAAATGTTTCCAATTGTTTGACTTCTGATCTTCTACAGATTGTGAACACATCTCTTCTTTCAGGTATCTTTCCACAGGCCCTGAAAACTGCAGTAATCAAGCCACTCTTAAAAAAGAACAACCTAGACAAGTCACTAATGAGCACTATAGGCCAATATCAAACCTTCCGTTTTTAAGTAAAATCATTGAAAAAGTAGTCTTTCAACAACTCAACATTTCTTGTCACTAAGCAACAGTTTTGATACCTTTCAGTCGGGTTTCCGACCACACCACAGCACTGAAACGGCTCTTGTCAAAGTCTTTAATGACATCCACCTTAACACAGATAATGGCAAAATTTCAATCTAGTATTACTTGATCTCAGTGCTGCATTTGACACGGTCGACCACGATATACTACTAGACCGATTGGAAACTGCGTTGGCCTTTCTGGCTCAGTACTAACTGGTTTGAATCCTACCTAAAGAATAGGGATTACTTTGTGTCTATAGGTAATTATGCATCTGAGCGTACAAATATGACGTGCGGAGTTCCGCAAGGCTCCATTCTGGGGCCTCTTCTGTTTAACATCTACATGCTTCCACTGGCTCAGATTATGGAGAAAAACAAAATAAGTTACCATAGTTATGCGGACGACACACAAATTACATAACCTTATCGCCAGGGACTATAGTCCAATACAAAAACTGACTAAGTGCATCGAACAAATTAACGGCTGGATGTGCCAGAACTTTCTGAAATTAAATGAAGGAAAAACTGAGGTGGTTGTTTTTGGAGCAAGAGAGGAACGATTAAAAGTCTGCGCTCAGCTTCAAACAACAATGTTAAAACAACAGACAAAGCCAGAAATCTTGGTGTAGTCATGGACTCAGACCTGAACTTTAACAGCCACATTAAGACAATTACAAAGTCAGCCTACTATCACCTTAAGAATATATCAAGGTTAAAGGACTTATGTGTCAACAGGATTTGGAAAAACTTGTCCATGCCTTTATCTTCAGTAGACTTGACTACTGTAACGGGGTCTTTACAGGTCTCCCTAAAAAATCAATCAGACAGCTGCAGCTGATTCAGAACGCTGCTGCTCGAGTCCTCACTAAGACCAAGAGACTGGATCACATCACTCCAGTTCTGAAGTCTTTACACTGGCTTCCTGTGTCTCAAAGAATGATTTCAAAGTACTCTTGCTAGTTTATAAATCACTTAACGGTTTAGGTCCAAAATATATTGCTGATCTGCTACTACACTATGAACCACCCAGACCTCTCAGGTCATCTGGGACAGGTCTGCTTTCTGTCCCCAGAGTCAGAACTAAACAGGGTGAAGCAGCTTTCAGTTTCTATGCTCCTCATATCTGGAATAAACTCCCAGAAACCTGTAGATCCGCTGCTACTCTCAGTTCTTTTAAATCAAGGCTGAAGACCTTTCTATTTGATGCTGCCTTTCTTTAAATGACTAATCATTTCTTTAAATTTCTTATGCTGCACTGTAAATTTTATTCTTGTGTTTTATGTTTCTCTTTGTTTTTAACTGTCTATTCATGTGTTTTACCGGTTTTTAATGCTTGTGATTTTTAACTGTTTTTACTTGTGTTTTATCTGTTCAACTGATTTTGTGTAAAGCACTTTGAATTGCCTTGTTGCTGAAATGTGCTATACAAATAAAGCTGCCTTGCCTTGCCTTGCCTAAAGTGCCTGTCTAGTAAACAGGAGATCCTGGGTTCAAATCCCAGCAGCACCTTGTTGTTGGAGAGATTACCTCTTTTGGCGTGTCATCATCATGTCAACCCAATCCCTGTAAAAGTACCCTGGTAGCAAATAAAAATGGCATGTTACATTTACACAGAAACACCAGTAACATGCCCACCAGGTGTTCTATTTGCCTGATAACTAATGAAATTAATTAATAAATGCGCTACTTTGGCTCCACTACAGTTCTGTGTCAGTCAACTGCTCCATTTCACTCACCACTGAGTCAGACTTAATGCCCCGCCCACAACAACATCTGATTAGCAGGCAACTTAAAAACAAGTACAGGTAATCTCTGCAACAACAAGGTGCTGCTGGGATTTGAACCCAGGAACTTCTGCTGACTAGACAGGCACTTTAACCAACTAAGCCACAGCACCTCTGGGGCTAAACACGGATGCATGGCCATTATGGAGGTACTCGGTGTAAACAACTGAGGTGGTTGGGTCATCTGGTAAGGATGCCTCCTGGGGTTCTCCGTAGAGAGCTGGTCCAGGCATGTCCAGCTGGGAGGAGAGGGTACATCTCCAACCTGGCTTGGGAACGCCTCGGGATCCCCCAGTCGGAGCTGGTTTATGTGGTTCGGCAAAGGGCAGTTTGGGGTCCCCTGCTGAAGACTTAGACTTAGAGACTTCTCTTTATTGATCCTTTTGGGAAGCTGCGGGACAAAGATGGATGGATGGAGGGAACCCTTTTCACTAGCTCATTGTATTCTTGCAAGACAGATTTAGTTGCAGGAGGCGCTGTAATTTAGTGGTTAAAGTGCCTGTCTCGTAAACAGGAGATCCTGGGTCCAAATCCCAGCAGTGCCTGGTTATCACTTAATAAAGTGTTTCCACATGGTTCCTGATACTTAACATGTGCAACAAAGTTATAGCCTGATTTTCTAGAGCACTAAAGTGACATGTGATGTTGTTTTATAACATTACATATGTCCATGTAAAGCGAATGAAAGCCTTTTGTTGGAGGTGTTTTTGAAACTTTAGTGTGAAGATTTTAAAATTTTTATTATCATGAATTCTTTTAGTCTTACCTTGGAAGCTTAGGGCTCCTGCACACTGCCTGTGTGGCATGAGCGTGTCAGCAGAGGTTAGAATGCCTATCGTATTGGTCAATACTGTTAACATGAGAGAAATAAAAACAGACACGCCACACAGCAAACGCTATGTTGACTGTTGAGGAGGACTAAATTAGGACTGTGTTTTAAGCTTTCCATGGCTTTCCATGAGAAATGGCCTGATAACAGCTGTTTTCAGTGTTGATGGAACATGGCCTGACCGGAGGGAGTGGTTAATGACCTTTGTGATGAGGGGACTTATGGCATGGATGTTGGATTTTACCAGGGCTGTGGGGAAAGGGTCTCTCATCTCTCAAGGTCCTTGCATAGGAATTCTGTTGTTCTCGGTAGGCCTGCCTATGAACAGTGAGTCCTGAGGCGTCGCTCAAGGACACGTCCAGCTGTTTTCATTTGCCGGAGTTTGTAGGGGTCCCCTACTGGAGCTGCTGGACGAAGGTGGATGGATGGAAGCAACCCTGTTCATTAGCTCATTGTATTATTGCAAGACAGGCTGCTCTGTAGAAGGCGCTTTAGCTTAGTGGTTAAAGCGCCTGTCTTGTAAACAGGAAATCCTGGAATGCTGGCTTTAATAGGTGCAGGTGGGCTGCACGCTGTTAGGTCAGCCATTTTGGGAATCACTGGTTTAGACTTCCACCGATGACACTCATCAAGTGTGCAAGTGATGACGGATGGCCTCGCACCCTCTCACCCATCTCACTGCGGACACCCATCTCACCCCGGACACAACCAATACCAGCTTCTCCCCTCTGGTAGGCGCTACAGAGCACTTTACGCCAAAACCAACAGAGTCAGGACCAATTTCTTACCACAAGCCATCACTGTGATGAAATATTTGCACCGCTCTTCTATGGCTTCTGAATGAGAGTAAGTTTGTTGTTTTGTTTGTGAGTAGTTCTGGAACAATAGGTTGAAATTGTAGAATTTTAAGGGTTGCGGTCCTAAACTGTTAATTACAGTTCTAAAATGTTACATTGTAGTTCTAGAATGTTAAGCTGCAGTTCTAGAACAATAGGTTGAAGTTTTAGAATTTGAACATGTATTGTCACCAGACTTTAGTTTGATCTGAGGAACAGGAGGTCAGCACAGGCCATGATCGTAGAATGCAGGCACATTTTAGTCTGGTAAATTACAGGGATTTTTACACTGGGATGGAGCTGCTAATCTTGCGATTGACAGCCAATCCACCCCAATACAGCCATCTGATACTGTGCAGAATTGAGGGATTCCCATTCTCTAAAACACCACCGCCCAACGTGGGGCTCGAACCCACGACCCTGAGATTAAGAGTCTCATGCTCTACCAAATGAGCTAGCCGGGCCCTTCTACAGTCTTGAAATGTGGTACACTGATGTACTGATGTAGCAGACTCAATTTGGATGTCCGGCATTACGGTAAGCGTACCTGACTCATTTCCGTTTCCTGTGCCTGTGTGTTGGTTGCGTGTTGGTTGCTCTGCTGCTCACGACATACCAGTTCAGTTTGTTAGATTTGCTATTACAGCGGCTAACTGTCCGCTAAACACTTATTCTTATAGCAGTTCTGCCTAAGCACTCACATATCTTCTCATTTTTTAGCGACTTTTGTTAAATAACAGCTGTTTTAACGCTTGGTAGCTAACGCTACCTTACTTTAGCTTAGCTGCTAACGACTTTAGCTTAGCAGTTAGTTATGTCGGCCCCCTCTCCGACTTTCTCCTGCTCGGTGTGTGAGATGTTTAGTTACTCCTCTGCATCCTTTAGCGGTGATGGCGTGTGTAACAAGTGTAGTTTATTTTTGGACGTGGAGGCGAGGCTTAGTAAGTTAGAAGTCCGGATCCGCACCATGACAGATCAGTCGTCAGTTACTGTAGCTAACCTCCCCCCGGTAGTCAGCACGGGCCGGCCTGAGCCTGAGTTAGCCTCTGGTAGTTCCTCGCGAACTCCGGAGCAGCCAGGACATAGTGGCTGGGTTACTGTGCGAGGACGAGGAAGAGACAGTCGTAAGCTTTCCAAGGCGTCGGACCGCCACCAGCCTGTTAGCGTTTCTAACAGATTTTCCCCACTCAGCAACCCCCCCGCTGAGAAACCAACTCTGGTTATCGGCAGCTCCATTCTGAGAAACGTGAAGTTAGCGAAGCCGGCGGCCGTAGTTAAGTGCATCCCGGGGGCTAGAGCGGGCGACGTTGAGTCTTATCTGAAACTGCTGGCTAAGGATAAACGTAAATACAGCAAGATTGTTATTCACGTTGGCGTTAATGACTCCCGGTTACGGCAATCGGAGGTTACTAAGATTAATGTTGAATCGGTGTGTACATACGCGAAGTCAATGTCGGACACCGTAGTTTCTCTGGACCCTGCCAAATCTAACCAGCCATGACACGTATAGCCGCATGTCGTCATTTCGCCGCTGGCTATCGAGGTGGTGTCCAGATAATGATGTGGGCTTTGTGGATCACTGGCAGTCTTTCTGGGAAGACCTGATCTGATTCGGAGAGACGGCATTCATCCCACTTGGACTGGAGCAGCTCTCATTTCTAGAAACATTGACAAGTGTATTGGTGGACCTAATCCTTGACAATCCATAGTTGGGACCAGGAGGCAGAGTCCCAGTCTAACACACTTCTCTGCTCCTTTATTCCAGGTGTTACCTAGTAAAAATCCCATAGTGACGGTGTCTGCCCCCCGACCATTAAAATTATTTAAATCAAAGTAAACAGAAGAGGAGCTGTGCATGAAAACCTCATAACAATTAAAACCACAAGTGCAATAGTTCAAAAGAATAGGAGAATTAAATGTGGACTCTTAAACATCAGATCTCTCTCTTCTAAAGGGTACTAGTAAATGAATTAATATCAGATTCTAATATTGATTTATTTTGTCTTACTGAAACCTGGCTGAGTAATGGAGAATATGTTAGTCTAAATGAGTCCACCCCCCCAGTCATATTAATACTCACATTCCTCGAGGCACAGGCCGAGGAGGTGGAGTTGCAGCTATCTTTGATTCCAGTCTACTAATTAGCTCTAAACCTAAACTAAATTAAACTCATTTGAAAGTCTTGTTCTTAGTCTTTCACACCCAAGTTGGAAATCCATGCAACCAGTTCTATTTGTTATAGTGTACCGAGCACCTGGTCCATACTCTGAATTTTTATCCGAATTTGCAGTTTCTATCGAACTTAGTGCTAAAAACGGACAAAGTTATTATTGTAGGGGATTTTAATATTCATGTGGACGATGAGAATGATAGCCTTAGCACTGCGTTTATCTCTCTATTAGATTCCATTGGCTTCTCTCAAAGTGTACATAAACCGACTCACCGTTTTAACCACACCCTCGATCTTGTTCTGGTATATGGTGTTGAAATTGAACATTTAATAGTGTTCCCACAGAATCCCTTCCTATCTGACCACTGTTTGATAACTTTTGAGTTTATACTGCTGAACTACACGCCGTTAGGCAAACATCCTATACAAGATGTCTATCTGATAGTGCTGTAGCTAAATTTAAGGATACGATTCCGTTAGCATTTAATTCATTACCAAGTCCCAAAGTAACGGAGGACTCCTATGCTATTAGTCCCTCCCAAATCGATCATTTGTTGATAGTGCAGCAGGCTCGCTACGAATGACTCTAGACTCTGTTGCCCCTTAAAAAAGAAGATAATAAAACAAAGAAGGTTAGCTCCATGGTATAACACTGAAACTCGCAAATTAAAGCAAATATCGCGGAAACTTGAGAAGATCTGGCGCTCCACCAAACTGGAAAATTCTCGTTTAACCTGGCAAGATAGTCTTAAAACGTATAGGAAGGCCCTCCGTAATGCCAGAGCAGCGTACTACTCGTCATTGATAGAGGAAAATAGGAACACCCCAGGTTTCTTTTCAGTACTGTAGCCAGGCTAACAGAAGGTCACAGCTCTACTGAGCCAAGTATTCCCATAGCTCTTAGTAGTAACGACTTTATGAGGTTCTTCAATGATAAAATTATAACTATTAGAAGCAAAATTCACCAAGACCTGCCTTTAACTGGCACTGACTTATCTCTAAACTCAGGAACCTTAGAAACAGCTGTAAACCAGATACATGTTTTGACTGCTTTGCTTCACTTGATCTTTATCAATTTAATTCAATATTTCTTCATCTAAGCCATCAACCTGCCTCTTAGATCCCATCCCGACTAGGCTACTTAAAGAAGTTTTACCATTAGTCAACACTTCACTACTAAATATAATCAATTTGTCTTTATTAACAGGCTATGTACCACAGCACTTTAAAGTAGCTGTAATTAAACCTCTTCTGAAAAAGCCAAACCTTGATCCAGATGTTTTAGCCAACTATAGACCTATATCCAACCTTCCATTTCTCTCTAAGATTCTTGAGAAAGCAGTCGCCAAACAGCTGTGTGACTTTCTGCATAGCAACAGCTTATTTGAGGATTTTCAGTCAGGATTTAGAGTTCATCATAGCACAGAGACAGCACTTGTGAAAATTACTATGACCTCCTAATTGCTTCAGACAAAGGACTTATCTCTGTACTTGTGTTATTAGATCTTAGCGCTGCATTTGATACCATTGACCATTATATCTTATTACAGAGATTGGAACATTTAATGGCATTAAAGGGACTGCTCTAAGCTGGTTTAAGTCTTATTTATCAGATCGATCTCAGTTTGTTAATGTTAACGATGAATCCTCTGTGCACGCCAACGTTAGTCATGGAGTCCCACAAGGATCTGTGCTCGGTCCAATCCTGTTCACTTTATATATGCTTCCTTTAGGCAGTATTATTAGGAAACACTCCATAAACTTTCATTGTTATGCAGATGATACTCAATTATATCTATCAATCAAGCCGGATGAAACTAATCAGTTAGCTAAACTTCAAACGTGCCTTCAAGATATTAAAACCTGGATGACCTGTAATTTTCTAATGTTAAACTCAGATAAACTGAAGTTATTGCTCTCGGACCCAAGCACCTTCGTGACGCACTATCCAAAGATATAGTTACTCTGGATGGCATCACCCTGGCCTCCAGCACCACAGTGAAGAATCTTGGAGTCATCTTTGATCAGGACATGTCCTTTAATTCCCATTTAAGCAAATTTCAAGGATCGCCTTTTTTCACCTACGTAATATTGCAAAAATCAGGAATATCCTGTCTAAAAATGATGCAGAAAAACTAGTCCATGCATTTGTTACTTCTAGGTTGGATTACTGCAATTCTCTGTTATCAGCTGCTCGAAAAAATCCATAAAGACTCTACAGATGATCCAGAATGCTGCGGCACGTGTTCTGACAGGAACCAGGAAAAGAGATCACGTTTCTCCTGTTTTAGCTTCTCTGCATTGGCTTCCTGTAAAATTTAGAATAGAATTTAAAATCCTTCTTCACCTACAAAGCTCTTCATGGTCAGGCTCCATCTTATCTTAAAGAGCTCATAGTACCTTACAACCCTAGGAGAGAACTACGCTCCCAGAATGCAGGTTACTGGTGGTTCCTAGAGTCTCTAAAAATAGAACAGGAGCCAGAGCGTTCAGCTATCAAGCTCCTCTCCTGTGGAACCAGGTTCCAGTTTGGGTCCGGGAGGCAGACACCGTCTCCACATTTAAGAGTAGGCTTAAGACTTTCCTTTTTGATAAAGCTTATAGTTAGGGCATAGAATCGAATATTGTTAGGGAGTAGTAGTTAGTCACATTGTTTTCAGATTTATCTACCATATAATATAACTAAAGGGAGACTTGGCATACAGCCCGATCCGGTTGGGGAGAGTTCTGGCCCGGCCGGGCTGGAGCTCTCTTTACCTCGTCTCTCTTGGTTTTGTTGTAATAGTTTTAGACAGCTGGGGACTTATTTTGATACACTAGTTAGGGCATAGAATCGAATATTGTTAGTTTTCAGATTTATCTAACATATAATCAAGAATATAATAGAACCAAAGGGAGACTTGGCATACAGCCCGATCCGGTTGGGGAGAGTTCTTGCCCGGCCGGGCTGGAGCTCTCTTTACCTCGTCTCTCTTGGGGAGAGTTCTGGCCCGGCCGGGCTGGAGCTCTCTTTACCTCGTCTCTCTTGGTTTTGTTGTAATAGTTTTAGACAGCTGGGGCATAGAATCGAATATTGTTAGTTTTCAGATTTATCTAACATATAATCAAGAATATAATAGAACCAAAGGGAGACTTGGCATACAGCCCGATCCGGTTGGGGAGAGTTCTGGCCCGGCCGGGCTGGAGCTCTCTTTACCTCGTCTCTCTTGGGGAGAGTTCTGGCCCGGCCGGGCTGGAGCTCTCTTTACCTCGTCTCTCTTGGTTTTGTTGTAATAGTTTTAGACAGCTGGGGCATAGAATCGAATATTTTTAGTTTTCAGATTTATCTAACATATAATCAAGAATATAATAGAACCAAAGGGAGACTTGGCATACAGCCCGATCCGGTTGGGGAGAGTTCTGGCCCGGCCGGGCTGGAGCTCTCTTTACCTCGTCTCTCTTGGGGAGAGTTCTGGCCCGGCCGGGCTGGAGCTCTCTTTACCTCGTCTCTCTTGGTTTTGTTGTAATAGTTTTAGACAGCTGGGGACTTATTTTGATACACTAGTTAGGGCATAGAATCGAATATTGTTAGTTTTCAGATTTATCTAACATATAATCAAGAATATAATAGAACCAAAGGGAGACTTGGCATACAGCCCGATCCGGTTGGGGAGAGTTCTGCCCGGCCGGGCTGGAGCTCTCTTTACCTCGTCTCTCTTGGTTTTGTGTAATAGTTTTAGACAGCTGGGGACTTATTTTGATACACTGAGCTCCTCTCTCCTCTATCTTTCCATCTTTTCATTTATGTGCATCCATGTCCCAGAATGCTTGTTACTAACCTATTTCTGGGGAGTCATTCCCCGGAGTCCTTATTTTTTTTCCCAGCATGTTCCCTTGGATCAAGAGGCTCCGAAATCAGGGTAGCACTATTGCCATGGTTCCGCTACACGTTCTGTGATGCCATGTTCAACTGCTACACTGTGGTGCCCTGCTACGTCCCCTGCTACGTCCTGCTACGTCCTGCTGTGCCTTGTAATGCTGCACAGCGTCCTGCTATGCCATGAACTACCACAAAGAAACTGCTACAAACTACTAATTTTTTCTATTTTGTTATTGCACTCTTCATTCTAACCCCAACCGGCCCGTCAGACACCGCCTACCAAGAGCCTGGGTCTGACCGAGGTTTCTGCCTAAAAAGTGTTTCCTCGCCACTGTCGCACTGTTGCTGCTCTGGAGGAACTAGACTGTTGGGTCCTTGTAAATCCGGAGTGTGGTCTATCTGTAAGTGTCTTGAGATAATTCTTGTTATGAATTGATACTATAAATAAAATTGAATTGAATTGAATGGTCCAAAATTTTACTTAAAAGTTCTGAAATGTTACAGTTCTAGAATGTCTTGGCAGTTCTAGAATGTTAGGTTGAAGTTCAAGAATGTTAAGCTGCCATTCTACAATGTTAGCTTTAAATTCTAGAATGTTAAGCTGCAGTCTAGATTGTTAGGTTGAAGTTCTAGAATAAAGATGCAGTTCTAGAAAGTCAAGCTTTCATTCTAGAAATTTGAGTTGCAATTCAAGAACAATAGGTTGAAGTTTTAGAATTTTTATAATTGCGTTCCCAAAAGGTTGCTCATAGTCCTAAAAGGTTACATTGTAGTTCTAGAATGTTAAGCTGCAGTTCTTGAATGTTAGGTTGAAGTTTTAGAATTGAACATGCATTGTCACCAGACTTTAGTTTGATCTGAGGAACAGGTCAGAACAAGCCATGATCGTAGAATGCAGGCACATTTTAGTCTGGTAAATCACAGGGATTTTCCACTGGGATAGAACTGCTAATCTTGCGATTGACAGATACATTATACAGTGCAGAACTCAGGCATTCCCACTCTCTAAAACCCCACCGCCCAACGTGGAAATGTTCCGCCCAAAGTTCTAGAATGTTAAGCTGCCATTCTACATGTTAGCTTTAATTTCTAGAATTTAAGCTGCAGTTCTAGAATGTTATGTTGAAGTTCTAGAATGTTAAGATGCAGTTCTAGAAAGTTAAGCTTTCGGTCTAGAAATTGAGCTGCAATTCAAGAACAATAGGTTGAAGTTTTTAGAATTTTTATAAGTTGCGTTCCCAAAAGGTTGCTCATAGTCCTAAAAGGTTACATTGTAGTTCTAGAATGTTAAGCTGCAGTTCTAGAATGTTAGGTTGAAGTTTTAGAATTTGAACATGCATTGTCACCAGACTTTAGTTTGATCTGAGGAACAGGAGGTCAGAACAAGCCATGATCGTAGAATGCAGGCACATTTTAGTCTGGTAAATCACAGGGATTTTTCCACTGGATAGAACTGCTAATCTTGCGATTGACAGATACATTATACAGTGCAGAACTCAGCATTCCCACTCTCTAAAACACCACCGCCCAACGTGTGGAATGTTCCGCCCAAGTTCTAGAATGTTAAGCTGCCATTCTACAATGTTAGCTTTATTTCTAGAATGTTAAGCTGCAGTTCTAGAATGTTATGTTGAAGTTCTAGAATGTTAAGATGCAGTTCTAGAAAGTTAAGCTTTCGGTCTAGAAATTTGAGCTGCAATTCAAGAACAATAGGTTGAAGTTTTTAGAATTTTTATAAGTTGCGTTCCCAAAAGGTTGCTCATAGTCCTAAAAGGTTACATTGTAGTTCTAGAATGGAAAGCTGCAGTTCTAAAATGTTAGGTTTAAGTTCAAGAATGTTAACTGCAGTTCTGGAATGTTAAGTTGCAGTTGTAGAACAATAGGTTGTAGTTTTAGAATTTTAAGAGTTATGGTCCTGAAATGTTACTTACAGTTCTACAATGTTATTTGTAGTTCTAGAATGTTAGGTTTAATTTCTAGAATGTTAAGCTGTCAATCTAGAATGTTAGGTCAAACTTCAAGAATGTTAACCTGCAGTTCTGGAATGTTAAGTTGCCGTTCTGGAACAATAGGTTGAAGTTGTAGAATTTTAAGAGATGCGGGTCCTAAAATGTTAATTGCAGTTCTAAAATGTTACATTGTAGTTCTAGAATGTTAAGATGCAGTTCTAGAACAATAGGTTGCTTTTTTCCTTCTTCCCTCCCTCTTCCCATTTTCCTCCTCTTCTCCCCCCCCTACAGACTATTGTTCCCAAGCTTTGGCGCAGTAGGCAGCGCGTCAGTCTCATAATCTGAAGGTCATGAGTTCAACCCTAACACGGGCAAGTGTTTTAAAATAAAAAACACATCTGATGCTGAACATACAGTGACAGGTGATTGAAACACTGGCACATAGCACATACATGGAAGTTGTGATTCTACGGTTTTTCTGAGATCAACAATCTCAGAAGGCTTTCTACAATCAATTGGAAAAAATGGGAACGCATACTCTTAATAAGTAGACTTCCAGAGTATTTGCATAACAAAGGCACAAACATGGGCGTTGTGAAAGGATGGTGTCGTTCATCATTTTCTGAGATCAACAATAACTTCAGAAGTTTCGAATTCAATGGCTACCTATGGTTTCTTTCTAGGAGCGTTCAAAATTACGTTGCACTATTTTGTCTAATTGCTTAGGTCATAATATTTCCAGAGACTTAATTTCTTTCAGGTAGTTAATAGATATGGTCAAATGAAGCTTCATTAAGCTTTCTGAACAATGTTCTTCATTTTCTGAACGCATTCACTCAGTAGTGTTTTATTATTGGTGTGTCATCTGTGATTGCCCTACAGGTCTCTCAGTCCAGCACCTCTCCCGCTCATCTTTGTTAGTTTTACTCTGTCCAGCATAAATCACTGACACCATACCTCACACTACACATTCACCTCTGACTAAACTGACTATCACCATCATTGAATTGCATTTCTTTTGTTGTAGTAATATAATCACATTTCCTTCAACCTTTGCACACGGTCTTTTGCCTGGCCTTTTCATGGGGTCATGACAAGATCTAGGGTCAGTCTTAGCCTTTGTGTGAGTACATAGGTTTCCAAAAACATTGTTTTTATTGAGATTGAAGACCAAATTTTAGTATTTCTGAAATTTTCCCGACCATTGCACCTGCTTTCATAGCCTCGTTGGCACAGTAGGCAGCACGTCAGTCTCATAATCTGAAGGTCGTGAGTTCAACCCTCACACGGGGCAGCTGCTTTAAAGACAATAAAACACAACTGATGCTGAAAACACTGACAGGTGGTGAACAATAGCACAAGCATGTGAATGGAAATTGTGGGTCTATGGTTATTTCAGAGATTTGCAGTGAGCATTGTATGTCCAGCAGAAAGGCACAGGTGTGTTACTTTTCGTCTATGATTTATATCGTAGCAGTGCAAGCATTTATCTCAGGTTTGAGTTCCAGCCACAGCAGTTGCATTAAAGGTTTTGAAGCCATATACAACATTAACAGTACAAGTTTACCCGGTTTCTTCTTTTATTCAGTGATAATTCAATTTTCAGACAGCACAACAAGCACTTTAAATGTACAGGTTTTTACACTTTCTATTTTACTGTATTTATGTACTTGGACTGTAGTGTAGTATATTTATTGTATTATGCTCCAGTGTTTCTGGGTGTTACGGCAGGTATGAGCACAGTTTCTATTTTTATGGATGAAATAAATTTGAGATGCTGTAAGTTTACTCTTCAGCAGGTGGAGACATTAAGTACTGGCCTTTTTCAATAAAGTATTGACTTTTTCCTTGCAAAAGTTTGTTTCCAATGACTTTAATAATCATAACCATTAGTTCGGTCCGTGTGTGTGTCACGATTTGGTGTGATGTTGTGCACAGGTATGTGCTGAGTGGTCTAAGGTGCTGGATTTAGGCTCCAGTCTCTCTGGAGGTGTGGGTTCAAATCCCACAACTACCTTTTTGAAAATGTTACTTAGTAGAGGAGAGAGAGAGAGAGAGAGAGAGAGAGAGAGAGAGAAAAATGGAATGAAAGAGGACTGGTGGTAATTATGGCAGCAGTAAAGGTAATAGAACTATTACTAATAATAGTATAGTGGCAGGGCATAGTAGGGCGTCCAGCAGAACCACAGCAGCAGCTGCATCCACAATCCAAGAAATCTGAGAGTGGAGAAAGCACAAGGCCTTCTGGAAAGAAGCAACATTAGTTACATGCAAGCTTTTATCTTTATCACCTAGTACTATCATAAAGATGATCACCTACACACATCGTTGCAGGGGGCACCCCCGATTTGAAC
Source organism: Etheostoma spectabile (assembly GCF_008692095.1). Lineage (NCBI taxonomy): Eukaryota > Metazoa > Chordata > Actinopteri > Perciformes > Percidae > Etheostoma > Etheostoma spectabile. The sequence continues at coordinate 36,015 of NW_022603452.1, forward strand.
TGGGGACCTCTTGATCTGCAGTCAAATGCTCTACCACTGAGCTATCCCCCCACCCTATGTTGAATATGCTTATGGTGCACAAACAATGGCTGGGCCTCCACCATGTGTTACCTTCACAGTCTGAGAAAGTATCCAAATACAATCGACTGTATGAAAGGATTTACAAGAAAGAAAACAGTGTAATCTTCTATAAAGGCCAGCTGATGGTTTATGTTAATTACAATAGATGTCAAGACTACCAGAAATTGGTCCACACAAGGATCCACACTGTTACAGTACATGCTCGACCACAAGCAACACAGAAGCACACAAACGCGCACACACACAGCACCCTTCCCCCTTGCTTACAAACTCCACAGACATCCGTTTTCACCTATAACTAACTGTATGGATGATTTGTCTCTTCATAGCTAAAGAGATAGGAGGGTCTTGCAACAGACATTGATACTGGGTTGATATAACTGTTGATCGAAATGAGGATGGTCCAATCGAATGCCCAGACTTCAATGGGCTTCCAAGCTGTCCATCTCTGCATCCCGGTAACAGATTGCCTCATGAGAGGTCTGGTTTGATTCGTAAGACTTTGCAGAACAATGTTAACACCCAAATTTAGAGTTAGACTTCATCGCTTGAGGAAAAGATTGGAAAAATTGTGCGAGTGACTACTGTTTCCCTTGTTTACATTGTAATTCGGTCAGAAACTTCAAGATTGTGAGACAAATGGCTAGATTTGGACAAATGGCTTTGATATTACTATTCCTTGGACTGTTGGCGTAACTAAAAATATAGAGCTTTTTAACTTGCTGTGCTCCAA
>NW_022603453.1:0-34040 GCF_008692095.1 Etheostoma spectabile
AAAACAAGATATATTTTTATTGTGAAAGATGGTACAGCATCTCTGACCAAGCTTCGCACGGCAACACATCACAGGACAGCTTGACATTGATATAACGAGATCGCTCAGTCAGCAGAAACAAGCTACAATGTACGTTAATAGGATAATTGTCCAGCTTGTATTTACGTTCGTAAAAGTGCTTGTTTTGCTGCTAACAGACTCAGATAATATTCTAAGTGTCTGACACACATTATGGAAAGGATTTCTAAGGAGGTCGACCTTTCTGTTAAAGATTAAGATCCTTTTTTAAAACATAAAAGTCCGCGAAATTGCGTTCGCTAACCCACCAGACTCCATGTAAATAATCAGTGATTTTAGTATCGTAAACACGGCTTCTAAAACTCTCTGAGCACACCCACAGCTAACAACTTTTTGTGTGTTCCCAGAACGTTCTGGTAACGTTCGTTTTTGGCTGCGGGGAGCGTTCCCTGAAGGTTTGTTTTGGTTGTATTTCGGTTGTCTGTTTTGTTTAATTGGAAGGTTTTCCTAACGTTCTGGGAACGTTCGTTTTTCTGTGTTCAGCGAACCAACATCTCGGAACGTTCCCCTAACGTTCTCTAAAAGTTACAACCTTTAGAGAACGTTAGGGGAATGTTCCCTGGCCTTGCACCTTTAGCGAACGTTATCGGGAGACGTTCCTTAACATGGCAACCTTTAGCGAACGTTACGGGAACGGTCCCTTGACACATTGCACCTATTAGAGAACGTTAGGGGACACGTTCGCTGTAACCACAACGAACGTTCCCAGAACGTTAAGAAAACCTGCCAATTAACCCAGCAGACAACCAAAACAAACTTTCAGGGACGTTCCCAGAACGTTAATAAAAGCTTAGATTCCCTCCCCTAACCTTTAAACTCACCCATACCATTTGTGTGTATGTCTTACTGTAAATACACACGTACCTACAAAAGTTTAAATTAGTAGGAAGGAATGAACAGGCAACCTTGATGGCATTTCAAAACTTTAATATTCAAACAACTGAAAAAAATACAACACAGATAAGGATGTAGTGTAAATGTAGTGCAAGATGCATTAAAGATGTGTTTGTACAAGTGTGTGCAAAATAAGTCACTAAAAAAATTAATAAAAAAGTTAAAAAGGGCTCCATGGCTCAGTCCTTCTCAGCTGGCCTATAAAGAAAATACACAAAAGTTAGACATGTATACGAAGAATGAACACATTTACAAAATAATTTTTTTGATGACTTTATTATGAACATAACGCAGAAGAAACTTAATTTACCGTCTGTGTGGGGCAAACTTCAGAACTTGCCCAATCAAATCCTCCGCTTCTGCAGCAGTCAGCGCAGGGAGTTGTTTTCTGGCAGCACCCGCTAGCGCTCAGAGCGTCCCAAATGAAGCAAAGTTATAAGTCAAATTAAAACCTCTTGTACCAACCGCTAAGCATAACACTAATGTGAACATTAAAATAACACCTGCCTGTTATAACCATGCATACAGCCCGGTCCTGAAGGCTCTCTTTGTTTTTTCTTCAGTGCAAGCTGTACTGTCTCAGGACATCATTCGTTGCATCTTGCCGCAGCATGCGGCGGATGGCATCACTTTCCAGTACAACCACCGAGGGTCGACAGAAAAAGTTGCTGTAAACATATAGTAACAGATTATGCATACAGTGTAGAGCTTGTACAATCTCATTTTGTAAGAAGTCAGTTCAGTTAAGATATTAGATTTTATGCAATTATATAGTGTTTGTCTTAGGGCAGAACTATGGCCACTTAATTTCCATATTGTTCCTCCTCTCCATACACCCATACAAACATGTGAGCAACTTGAGTCTTACCTCTCATTTGATCTCCATGTCTGAGCCACCTCCCTCTGTGTGAGTTCTTCTGTTTTAAAACAACAAAACGTTATGTTACTCTAGTGATCCTTGCCATTTAATTGTACTTCATTGCAATGCAAAAACCAAAGCAACTGTACCCTTCAACTGGGTCACCAAGATGAAGTGGTAGTCCGTGGTAGTGGTCACTAAAGACTCATCCTGCTCTGGGCAACCAGCTGGTTCCTGCATGGCGTTGATACATATAATAAATAAATGTATATGATTATTATAAAGATGAAGTTGATAGGTGCCTGCACATGAATCTATGAACCTATTCTTTTATATTAGACAAAAATATATTAAAAAACTTAATGCAGGTGGTGGAGGAAGTATTATCTGCTGAGCTGAAAAAAGACAGGAAGAGACAAACATCAGAACAATCACATGATATGCACCATGTTGACTGTCATTGGTTCCATGTTAAGAATGACTGGTTTATATACATGCATACATTTTAACTTACAGACAGGGCTTCCAGACGCACGCTCCAATCCTGGACAGTTTATCTGGTCGTGCAACAGATTCATCTGTAATACAGAGACCATATAGTGTGTACCCATTGCAAAATCTGTGATTTGAAATATGTGAAAAAAATGTAGTCTATATAGAGTTCTTACACATCGCTTGAAGAATCTGTCATGAACCTCCTTGGGCGTCGCGCTGCCCTTTTTTGGACACTTGCTTCATCTTCTGTCTGGATGCTGGAAGTATCCCTCAGCCGCCGACACCGGTCCACAGCTTTGGCGTAGGAATCTATGTTAAGTGAACATTTGTGATCCAGTAGTGCAAAGAAGAAAGAAAAGCAGTTCCATATAGAGAAAATTATTTATTTACATATAGTATAGCAGCAATAGGTTACCTGTACAACAGCCATATTTTTTAAACTGGATATTTGTCCCAGCTGCTGTTGGGCAAATGGCACGCTGTGATTTGAGCAGAGGGAGGTGCCATGGAGCTCCTTAGAGCATGAGCAGCTAATCCATCTTCTCCTCAAATGTCTCCACCCGGATTCATCTGAAATAACAGATCATACAATTTGTACTGATTGCAAAAATATTTAAATGTATACAGCCAGTGTAAACATTGTACGTGACAAGATTTCTGCATTGTAGCCCAGATACTTTGTAATGGGGAGACACAGCATCCACAGAAATGCATAGTGTTAGTTTGTAAAGCCATTACTGCAGCTGTGTTGCAACACGTTAGGCTCGTTCGAGATGAGCCAGGTCTGCGCAGAATCGATCACCGGCGATCGGCGCCCGTTGCATGCCGGTTAGATTTGTGTCCGACTTGATCCCGACTTGCTCTGACGTCATGCACACGTGGGCAACGGAAATCTCACGAGAGCAAGGCGGCCGCAGTTCTGAGACGCAGGCGGCGCAGTTGCTTTTCACCGACTGCAAGAGCCAGGCGGACCCAGAGCATGCTGGGAAACGCCGGCTTCTCAGCTGATTTAACACCTGATTGGTTTACAACATGATGACGTTTTATATAAACTTTTTTATCGTTTTGGAGTCGGAGGGATTTTAATTACTATTTGTCTGATTTAAAGACTTATTCTGTACAGAATACATGTTGTGTGGCTGATAGTGACGTTTTGAAGCCAGAGAGACTAAATCTGATCAGATCACGGATCATCTACAGTCTGTTGTTTATTAAAATCAGCAACAGGTCGCATGTAGAGCACTTTGACAGTTACTCTGTCATAACTAAAACAACTGGAGACTGTGTACCAGCTGTATGTGGGTCTGATTATATTTTATTAAATCGGAATTGCACCACAGTGTTTTCATCACTTCCTGTCCAGCCTGAAGGCGGCTGGAATCGGCTGGAAACTGTCCGACTTTACCGCAGCTTTTTGTCACCGCCCCCCGCTGCTGCCGCCTGCTCTCGTCCACTTTACAGGCGAGGCGCAGTTCATCTCGAACGAGCCTATTACGTCCCTTGCTGTATCCTTCACTCAGCTTGCCGATAACTGGCTAAAGTGCGTTGCAAGATGGCTGCCGATCTACCTGGACTAAGGATTTTGATTATCTTGGCTTTATTTATGTACTGTAGTACACTAATTAAAAAAAGACCGAAAACGGATATCTTATTTGTAACATAAACGAAAGCATTTTAACATGATTACACAAAACATACAATGCAACAAAGCAGAAACGTCGTGCACAGCAGCAAACAAAGTGCAAGATTTATGCAATCCATCTAAAGCACAACTCTGGCCTCACCCTTTTGAATGGGAGTGCTACTACGGGCCCTTCTATGATAGCATCAAAATCAACATTTTTAAAACACTAAGAAGGCTCGACACAACATGAAACTTTACTCCAAGTCTCACCTGGGGGCTCAACACATGAACTCAGCATGAGAACATGGTTTTGTGCACAAATAGTTTACTAAAAAGAAAAGATTTGGAGCAGCTCACTGCATGACTAACATAGCATAATGGCGGACGACGTTGAAAAACTAACTAAAGTTAGTTGTTGACTTCAGCCAAACTTTTATTTTTGGTCAACCTAACAAGAACCGGAATATAACAAAGCCATACGAGGAAAGAGTTTAATGTTAAACCACAAACCCTCCCATTACAACCACAACATCATTTAACTGCAAAGTATTTTCGCTTACCTCTCCGTGAGCTGAGCCGCGTGGTCCTGGTCCCGTCGCTTTTTCTTCTTCTAACGGGGGAATCGGTCTGCTCAGAGCAGCGGCCCCCTACTGGTGGGGGGCTGTAACGGTTAGGTTTTCAAACGAATAAAGAAGTGAATTATCTTAGTTGTGAAAATCGTCCCATTGATAGATTCCTCTTTTAAGTTGTTTCACTAAGACAGTTAAAAAACGAAGTCAAGCAAAAGTACTGTTTTAAGCTAAATTGATATCAGCCTTAAAATAAATGCTATGCTGTTATCTTTCTTAAATTTTATAAGTCGAATCATTTTTGAGTGAATAAATCAAGTGACAGCAAACCATGCTTCTAACTCAGAACAACCAAAACAACCAAACGGGAACGTTGTTTGAAGGTACGGCGCAACCACAGGGGAACGTTACAGTAGGTTGGTTCTCTTAACGTTTAGAGAACGTTATAACCAGGAGGGAACGTTCCCTAAACGTTAGCTTTTGGTTTGGTTCGAACGAACCTTTAGAGAACCAAAAACTAACGTTCCCTAAACGTTCTGTGTTAGTGGGGGCTGGCTCTGGCGGTCTGGCGTCTGCGGGTGTTGGGTGTGCGACTATCTGCTACGTTTTGTCATCATTTTCTTTCTTTCATTCCAATTTCGGGTCTGTCAGTCACAGTGAAAACCGGGACATTTACGGGGACAGGTCCAGCCGGGGACAGGTCGTCAAAATCGGGGACTGTCACCGGAAACCGGGGACGTCTGGTCACCCTACTATGGCAGGGACATAACACCGGGTGAACAGCAGCCGGTACAGTAAACATAGCCTAGCTAGCTAGCTGGCTACGATGTCAATACAGTAATATCAAAGACCCTTGATTCTCTCAACTCTCTGGTAATATTCTATTAACAAAGTACAACCAATATAGGTAATGTTAATCTTACTTGTGAAAAGTAATCCCCCGAGCCCTGTTTTCAATGGTCCGCCGATTTGAACAGGAATATGCTGCACAGTGCTCTGGCATCTTGAATCTTCTGCTGCTAAGCAACGAGTATGACCGGTCCAAGATGGCGGTTGAATTTCTCGCGCTGAGCTGCCAATGCAGCGTCTACTCTTTCTTATGTCTATGGTTCGCGCTATTGAGTGAGACCGGAAGTGACTCTAGAAAAGCTGAATCATCGTAGCAGCAGATACTTATACATTTTAAGGCTAATGTTAAGTTGTGTGACTGTTGACGTAAATTAAATATTGAGAAACACTGGAGAGAGACTGAAGAAGGCAGGTTCAAGCTATTGAGCTGTCTTTTGTACTGGTGAGTTTGTAATGCTCCGCTAGCTTATATGCTAATGTCCGTCATTAGGTGCCCATTGTTCTCAATGTAAACGGCGCTAGCAATTGCTGTTGCTAACTTGAGCTAACAGCTAAAGTATATTGTCTTTGTTAAATTACTAACATGGAGTAAACGATAAAACAAGATATATTTTTATTGTGTTACGGACTACTATCGCTATTAGTGGAGTAGCTCCGTCAAGTTGTTTTGAAATTTCGTTTAATGTCAAGTTAATTGTTGTTTTAACCGTTGCGGCCTAGCGGCCCACTTGAACCCTGCTAACAGTCTAGTGGCCTGTTAAGACACTGAAACTAGCTAGTGAATGATAATGAGGTCTGACTTTTATTCATTCATTTAGGGCTATTAAGTGTATTTTGAATGTATTTCTGTGTACTTGTGTTATTTTATGTATTGTTATTAAGCACCTTAGTAATAACTATGTTTTATGGTTTTGCACTTTATTCCAAAATGATAGTTATGATATATTGAGAAATTTAATATGTTGTACCACTTAACTAGAAACACAATACTGTGATTAGGGATATTGAGTTTATTGATACAAGCCTTAGCCTACGACAGCAATGTCAACAGTGTTAGCTCTAAGGTAATTTTATGTTGACCTATTCCTTATAGGTCAGGTTTTTTTGCTCGATTCAACGTTGAGGGATCGCAGTCTGGTGGAGTCTAGACCGGCGGAAATCAACAGAGAAACATAGAGCGTAGAGAAACTGGATGGCGAGCCAAGCCCACTTGATGTAGAGCCGGTTGTAGCCTGGAGGTTGCAACATAGTCTTTACAGCGGAGAAACTTGATCTATTACCCCTTTGGCCAAGGGGTCAGGTAGAACTGTGTGCACACTTCGTTTCCTTGAAGGAGGACAAATATCCTTTTAGCGCATAAGGAAGTGAGAACAGTATTTTAGCAGACCCGGGTCTAATTTATTTTTATTAAACTGGACTGAAAATTTATTATTTTGATACTTTGTATTTTCTTTCTACTTTTTTATATGGGATCCCACTTTTTCACTTTTTCACCTTACTTCAATTGATGTATATAATTGTTAATGTATTTTTGCTACTTACCCTGTTAGTTATTGCAATTAATACATACAGTTAAACTTCTCCTGGGATGTGTGTGTTATTTCACTGTGGTAATTCAATCCTTTGGCTTCAGCGAGCAAACCTATAATCTTCTGATCTGGCCAATTCTGAACATCTGGATAGCTGAAATATCTCTTATTGTCAGGTAAATTTATTGGTTTTTCTTATAAAAGTGATCAGCCTTGAGTAGCTGGTTACACAAGACTAGGAAATATTGTTCAATTTGTTTTTTTAAGTGCTCTAATCCATGTTTTGGGGTTCAAAACATAGCCTACTGTTGAAATGACAGCAACAAGGTTAAAACATCACAACAAGCTCAGAAGAGGCTGAAAAGCACGTTTCCAGCATGGAGATGTGTGCTTTAAAGTAACTGTTAAGAAAGAACTGTAAACCTGTTGAAATGACAGCAACAAGGTTAAAACATCACAACAAGCTCAGAAGAGGCTGAAAAGCACGTTTCCAGCATGGAGATGTGCGTTTTTAAAGCTTCTGTTAAGAAACTAATGTAACACTGTTGAAATGACAGCAACAAGGTTAAAACATCACAACAAGCTCGGAAGAGGCTGAAAAGCACGTTTCCAGCATGGAGATGTGTGTTTCAAAGCTTCTGTTCATCAACTAATGTAACACTGTTGAAATGACAGAAACCAGGTTAAAACATCACAACAAGCTCAGAAGAGGCTGAAAAGCACGTTTCCAGCATGGAGATGTGTGTTTTAAAGCAACTGTTAAGAAACAACTGTAAACCTGTTGAAATGAATGCACCAAGGTTAAAACATCACAACAAGCTCAGAAGAGGCTGAAAAGCACGTTTCCAGCATGGAGATGTACACACATCTCCATGCTGGAAACGTGCTTTTCAGTGTTACATTAGTTTCTTAACAGAAGCTTTAAAACACCCATCTCCATGCTGGAAACGTGCTTTTTAGCCTCTTCTGAGCTTGTTGTGATGCTTTAACCTGGTTTCTGTCATTTCACAGTGTTACATTAGTGTCTGAACAGAAGCTTTAAAACACACATCTCCATGCTGGAAACGTGCTTTTCAGCCTCTTCTGAGCTTGTTGTGATGTTTTAAGCTTGTTACTGTCATTTCAACAGTGTTACATTAGTTTCTTAGCGGAAGCATTAAAACACACATCTCCATGCTGGAAACGTGCTTTTCAGCCTCTTCTGAGCTTGTTGTGATGTTTAACCTTGTTTCTGTCATTTCAACAGTGTTACATTAGTGTCTGAACAGAAGCTTTAAACACACATCTCCATGCTGGAAACGTGCTTTTCAGTGTTACATTAGTTTCTTAACAGAAGCTTTAAAACACACATCTCCATGCTGGAAACGTGCTTTTCAGCCTCTTCTGAGCTTGTTGTGGTGTTTTAACCTTGTTGCTGTCATTTCAACAGGTTTACAGTTCTTTCTTAACAGTTACTTTAAAGCACACATCTCCATGCTGGAAACGTGCTTTTCAGCCTCTTCTGAGCTTGTTGTGATGTTTTAAGCTTGTTACTGTCATTTCAACAGTGTTACATTAGTTTCTTAGCGGAAGCATTAAAACACACATCTCCATGCTGGAAACGTGCTTTTCAGCCTCTTCTGAGCTTGTTGTGATGTTTTAACCTTGTTTCTGTCATTTCAACAGTGTTACATTAGTGTCTGAACAGAAGCTTTAAAACACACATCTCCATGCTGGAAACGTGCTTTTCAGCCTCTTCTGAGCTTGTTGTGGTGTTTTAACCTTGTTGCTGTCATTTCAACAGGTTTACAGTTCTTTCTTAATAGTTACTTTAAAGCACACATCTCCATGCTGGAAACGTGCTTTTCAGCCTCTTCTGATCATTTTGTGATGTTTTAAGCTTGTTACTGTCATTTTAACAGTGTTACATTAGTTTCTTAACAGAAGCTTTAAACACACATTTCCATGCTGGAAACGTGCTTTTCAGCCTATTCTGATCATTCTGTGATGTTTTAACCTTGTTTCTGTCATTTCACAGTGTTACATTAGTTTCTTAGAGGAAGCTTTAAAACACACATCTCCATGCTGGAAACGTGCTTTTCAGCCTCTTCTGAGCTTGTTGTGGTGTTTTAACCTTGTTGCTGTCATTTCAACAGGTTTACAGTTCTTTCTTAACAGTTACTTTAAAGCACACATCTCCATGCTGGAAACGTGCTTTTCAGCCTCTTCTGAGCTTGTTGTGGTGTTTTAACCTTGTTGCTGTCATTTCAACAGGTTTACAGTTCTTTCTTAACAGTTACTTTAAAGCACACATCTCCATGCTGGAAACGTGCTTTTCAGCCTCTTCTGAGCTTGTTGTGATGTTTTAACCTTGTTTCTGTCATTTCAACAGTGTTACATTAGTCTCTGAACAGAAGCTTTAAAACACACATCTCCATGCTGGAAACGTGCTTTTCAGTGTTACATTAGTTTCTTAACAGAAGCTTTAAAACACCCATCTCCATGCTGGAAACGTGCTTTTTAGCCTCTTCTGAGCTTGTTGTGATGCTTTAACCTTGTTTCTGTCATTTCAACAGTGTTACATTAGTGTCTGAACAGAAGCTTTAAAACACACATCTCCATGCTGGAAACGTGCTTTTCAGTGTTACATTAGTTTCTTAACAGAAGCTTTAAAACACACATCTCCATGCTGGAAACGTGCTTTTCAGCCTCTTCTGAGCTTGTTGTGATGTTTTAAGCTTGTTACTGTCATTTCAACAGTGTTACATTAGTTTCTTAGCGGAAGCATTAAAACACACATCTCCATGCTGGAAACGTGCTTTTCAGCCTCTTCTGAGCTTGTTGTGATGTTTTAACCTTGTTTCTGTCATTTCAACAGTGTTACATTAGTGTCTGAACAGAAGCTTTAAAACACACATCTCCATGCTGGAAACGTGCTTTTCAGTGTTACATTAGTTTCTTAACAGAAGCTTTAAAACACACATCTCCATGCTGGAAACGTGCTTTTCAGCCTCTTCTGAGCTTGTTGTGGTGTTTTAACCTTGTTGCTGTCATTTTCAACAGGTTTACAGTTCTTTCTTAACAGTTACTTTAAAGCACACATCTCCATGCTGGAAACGTGCTTTTCAGCCTCTTCTGAGCTTGTTGTGATGTTTTAAGCTTGTTACTGTCATTTCAACAGTGTTACATTAGTTTCTTAGCGGAAGCATTAAAACACACATCTCCATGCTGGAAACGTGCTTTTCAGCCTCTTCTGAGCTTGTTGTGATGTTTTAACCTTGTTTCTGTCATTTCAACAGTGTTACATTAGTGTCTGAACAGAAGCTTTAAAACACACATCTCCATGCTGGAAACGTGCTTTTCAGCCTCTTCTGAGCTTGTTGTGGTGTTTTAACCTTGTTGCTGTCATTTCAACAGGTTTACAGTTCTTTCTTAATCGTTACTTTAAAGCACACATCTCCATGCTGGAAACGTGCTTTTCAGCCTCTTCTGATCATTTTGTGATGTTTTAAGCTTGTTACTGTCATTTTAACAGTGTTACATTAGTTTCTTAACAGAAGCTTTAAAACACACATTTCCATGCTGGAAACGTGCTTTTCAGCCATTCTGATCATTCTGTGATGTTTTAACCTTGTTTCTGTCATTTCAACAGTGTTACATTAGTTTCTTAGAGGAAGCTTTAAAACACACATCTCCATGCTGGAAACGTGCTTTTCAGCCTCTTCTGAGCTTGTTGTGGTGTTTTAACCTTGTTGCTGTCATTTCAACAGGTTTACAGTTCTTTCTTAACAGTTACTTTAAAGCACACATCTCCATGCTGGAAACGTGCTTTTCAGCCTCTTCTGAGCTTGTTGTGATGTTTTAAGCTTGTTACTGTCATTTCAACAGTGTTACATTAGTTTCTTAGCGGAAGCATTAAAACACACATCTCCATGCTGGAAACGTGCTTTTCAGCCTCTTCTGAGCTTGTTGTGATGTTTTAACCTTGTTTCTGTCATTTCAACAGTGTTACATTAGTGTCTGAACAGAAGCTTTAAAACACACATCTCCATGCTGGAAACGTGCTTTTCAGTGTTACATTAGTTTCTTAACAGAAGCTTTAAAACACACATCTTTATGCTGGAAACGTGCTTTTCAGCCTCTTCTGAGCTTGTTGTGGTGTTTTAACCTTGTTGCTGTCATTTCAACAGGTTTACAGTTCTTTCTTAACAGTTACTTTAAAGCACACATCTCCATGCTGGAAACGTGCTTTTCAGCCTCTTCTGAGCTTGTTGTTATGTTTTAAGCTTGTTGCTGTCATTTCAACAGTGTTACATTAGTTTCTGAACAGAAGCTTTAAAACACACATCTCCATGCTGGAAACGTGCTTTTCAGCCTCTTCCGAGCTTGTTGTGATGTTTTAACCTTGTTGCTGTCATTTCAACAGTGTTACATTATTCTTAACAGAAGCTTTAAAACGCACATATCCATGCTGGAAACGTGCTTTTAAGCCTCTTCTATCTTTTTGTGATGTTTTAAGCTTGTTACTGTCATTTTAACAGTTTTACATTAGTTTCTTAACCGTAGCTTTAAAAAACACATCTCCATACTGATAACGTGCTTTTCAGCTCTTCTGAGCTTGTTGTGATGTTTTAACCTTGTTTCTGTCATTTCAACAGTGTTACATTAGTGTCTGAACAGAAGCTTTAAAACACACATCTCCATGCTGGAAACGTGCTTTTCAGCCTCTTCTGAGCTTGTTGTGATGTTTTAAACCTTGTTTCTGTCATTTCAACAGTGTTACATTAGTTTCTTAACAGTTGCTTTAAAACACACATCTCCATGCTGGAAACGTACTTTTAAGCCTCTTCTGATCATTTTGTGATGTTTTAACATTTTCTTTCATTTCAACAGTTTTACATTAGTTTCTGAACAGAAGCTTTAAGAAACTAATGTAACACTGTTGAAATGACAGTAACAAGCTTAAAACATCACAAAATGATCAGAAGAGGCTGAAAAGCACGTTTCCAGCATAGAGATGTGTGTTTTAAAGCTTCTGTTCAGAAACTAATGTACCACTGTTGAAATGACAGCAACAAGGTTAAAACACCACAACAAGCTCAGAAGAGGCTGAAAAGCACGTTATCAGTATGGATATGTTTTTTAAAGCTACTGTTAAGAAACTAATGTAAAACTGTTAAAATGACAGTAACAAGCTTAAAACATCACAAAAAGATAGAAGAGGCTTAAAAGCACGTTTCCAGCATGGAGATGTGCGTTTTAAAGCTTCTGTTAAGAAACTAATGTAACACTGTTGAAATGACAGCAACAAGGTTAAAACATCACAACAAGCTCGGAAGAGGCTGAAAAGCACGTTTCCAGCAAGGAGATGTGTTTTTTAAAGCTTCTGTTCAGAAAATGTAACACTGTTGAAATGACAGAAACCAGGTTAAAACATCACAACAAGCTCAGAAGAGGCTGAAAAGCACGTTTCCAGCATGGAGATGTGTGTTTTAAAGCTTCTGTTAAGAAACTAATGTAACACTGTTGAAACGAGAGAAACCAGGTTAAAACATCACAACAAGCTCAGAAGAGGCTGAAAAGCACGTTTCCAGCATGGAGATGTGTGTTTTAATGCTTCCGCTAAGAAACTAATGTAACACTGTTGAAATGACAGTAACAAGCTTAAAACATCACAAAATGATCAGAAGAGGCTGAAAAGCACGTTTCCAGCAAGGAGATGTGTGTTTGAAAGCTTCTGTTCAGAAACTAATGTAAAACTGTTGAAATGAAAGAAAAATGTTAAAACATCACAAAATGATCAGAAGAGGCTGAAAAGTACGTTTCCAGCATGGAGATGTGTGTTTTAAAGCAACTGTTAAGAAACTGCTGTAAACCTGTTGAAATGACAGCAACAAGGTTAAAACATCACAACAAGCTCAGAAGAGGCTGAAAAGCACGTTTCCAGCATGGAGATGTGTGTTTTAAAGCTTCTGTTAAGAAACTAATGTAAAACTGTTGAAATTACAGAAACAAGGTTAAAATATCACAACAAGCTCAGAAGAGGCTGAAAAGCACGTTTCCAGCATAGAGATGTGTTTTAAAGCTTCAGTTAAGAAACTAATGTAACACTGTTGAAATGACAGAAACAAGGTTAAAACATCACAACAAGCTCAGAAGAGGCTGAAAAGCACGTTTCCAGCAAGGAGATGTGTGTTTTAAAGCTTCTGTTCAGAAACTAATGTAACACTGTTAAAATGACAGTAACAAGCTTAAAACATCACAAAATTATCAGAAGAGGCTGAAAAGCACGTTTCCAGCATGGAGATGTGTGTTTTAAATTTCTGTTAAGAAACTAATGTAAAACTGTTGAAATGACAGCAAGGTTAAAACATCACAACAAGCTCAGAAGAGAATGAAAAGCACTTTTCCAGCATCGGGATGTGTTTTTCAAAGCTTCTGTTCAGAAACTAATGTAACACTGTTGAAATGACAGTAACAAGGTTAAAACATCACAAATTATCAGAAGAGGCTGAAAAGCACGTTTCCAGCATGGAGATGTGTGTTTTAAATTTCTGTTAAGAAACTAATGTAAAACTGTTGAAATGACAGCAAGGTTAAAACATCACAACAAGCTCAGAAGAGAATGAAAAGCACTTTTCCAGCATCGGGATGTGTTTTTCAAAGCTTCTGTTCAGAAACTAATGTAACACTGTTGAAATGACAGAAACAAGGTTAAAACATCACAAAATGATCAGAAGAGGCTGAAAAGCACGTTTCCAGCATGGAATGTGTGTTTTAAAGCTTCTGTTAAGAAACTACTGCAAACCTGTTGAAATGACAGCAAGGTTAAAACATCACAACAAGCTCAGAAGAGAATGAAAAGCACTTTTCCAGCATCGGGATGTGTTTTTCAAAGCTTCTGTTCAGAAACTAATGTAACACTGTTGAAATGACAGTAACAAGGTTAAAACATCACAAAATTATCAGAAGAGGCTGAAAAGCACGTTTCCAGCATGGAGATGTGTGTTTTAAATTTCTGTTAAGAAACTAATGTAAAACTGTTGAAATGACAGCAAGGTTAAAACATCACAACAAGCTCAGAAGAGAATGAAAAGCACTTTTCCAGCATCGGGATGTGTTTTTCAAAGCTTCTGTTCAGAAACTAATGTAACACTGTTGAAATGACAGAAACAAGGTTAAAACATCACAAAATGATCAGAAGAGGCTGAAAAGCACGTTTCCAGCATGGAATGTGTGTTTTAAAGCTTCTGTTAAGAAACTACTGCAAACCTGTTGAAATGACAGCAAGGTTAAAACATCACAACAAGCTCAGAAGAGAATGAAAAGCACTTTTCCAGCATGGGGATGTGTTTTTCAAAGCTTCTGTTCAGAAACTAATGTAACACTGTTGAAATGACAGAAACAAGGTTAAAACATCACAAAATGATCAGAAAGGCTGAAAAGCACGTTTCCAGCATGTAAATTAAATATTGAGAAACACTGGAGAGAGACTGAAGAAGGCAGGTTCAAGCTATTGAGCTGTCTTTTTGTACTGGTGAGTTTGTAATGCTCCGCTAGCTTATATGCTAATGTCCGTCATTAGGTGCCCATTGTTCTCAATGTAAACGGCGCTAGCAATTGCTGTTGCTAACTTGAGCTAACAGCTAAAGTATATTGTCTTTGTTAAATTACTAACATGGAGTAAACGATAAAACAAGATATATTTTTATTGTGAAGATGGTACAGCATCTCTGACCAAGCTCGCACGGCACACATCACAGGACAGCTTGACATTGATATTAAACGAGATCGCTCCAGTCAGCAGAAACAAGCTACAATGTACGTTAATAGGATAATGTCCAGCTTGTATTTACGTTCGTAAAAGTGCTTGTTTTGCTGCTAACAGACTCAGATTAATATTCTAAGTGTCTGACAACATTATGGAAAGGATTTCTAAGGAGGTCGACCTTTCTGTTAAAGATTAAGATCCTTTTTTAAAACATAAAAGTCCGCGAAATTGCGTTCGCTAAACCCACCAGACTCCATGTAAATAATCAGTGATTTTAGTATCGTAAAACACGGCTTCTAAAACCTCTCTGAGCACCGCCCCAGCTAACAATTTTGGTTCCCAGAACGTTCTGGGAACGTTCGTTTTGGCTGCGGGAACGTTCCCTGAAGGTTTGTTTTGGTTGTATTTCGGTTGTCTGTTGGTTAATTGGAAGGTTTTCCTAACGTTCTGGGAACGTTCGTTTTTGGTTACAGCGAACATTCTCGGAACGTTCCCCTAACGTTCTCTAAAAGTTACAACCTTTAGAGAACGTTAGGGGAATGTTCCCTTGGCCTTGCAACCTTTAGCGAACGTTACGGGAACGTTCCCTTAACATTGCAACCTTTAGCGAACGTTACGGGAACGGTCCCTTGACATTGCAACCTTTAGAGAACGTTAGGGGAACGTTCGCTGTAACCACAAACGAACGTTCCCAGAACGTTAAGAAAACCTTCCAATTAACCAGCAGACAACCAAAACAAACTTTCAGGGAACGTTCCCAGAACGTTAAGAAAAGCTTAGATTCCCCTAACCTTTAAACTAACACCCATACCATTTGTGTGTATGTATGTACTGTAAATACACACGTACATACATACAAAAGTTAAATTAGTAGGAAGGAATGAACAGGCAAACTTGATGGCATTTCAAAACTTTAATATTCAAACAACTGAAAAAATACAACAAAGATAAGGATGTAGTGTAAATGTAGTGCAAGATGCATAAAGATGTGTTTGTAAAGTGTGTGCAAAATAAGTCACTAAAAAAATATAATAAAAGTTAAAAAGGGGCTCCATGGCTCAGTCCTTCTCAGCTGGCCTATAAAGAAATAAACAAAAGTTAGACATGTAATACTAAGAATGAACACATTAACAAAATAATTTTTTGATGAACTTTATTATGAACATAACGCAGAAGAACTTAAATTTACCGTCTGTGTGGGGCAAACTTCAGAACTTGCCCAATCAAATCCTCCGCTTCTGCAGCAGTCAGCGCAGGGAAGTTTTTCTGGCAGGCCGCTAGAGTAGAAGTCCAAATGAAGCAAAGTTATAAGTCAAATTAAAACCTCTTGTCAGCCAAGCTAAGCATAACACTAATGTGAACATTAAAATAACACCTGCCTGTTATAACCATGCATACAGCCAGGTCCTGGAAGGCTCTCTTTGTTTTTCTTCAGTGCAAGCTGTACTGTCTCAGGACATCATTCGTTGCATCTTGCCGCAGCATGCGGCGGATGGCATCACTTCCAGTACAACCACCGAGGGTCGACAGGAAAGTTGCTGTAAAACATATAGTAACAGATTATGCATACAGTGTAGAGCTTGTACAATCTCATTTTGTAAGAAGTCAGTTCAGTTAAGATATTAGATTTTATGCAATTATATAGTGTTTGTCTTAGGGCAGAACTATGGCCACTTAATTTCCATATTGTTCCTCCTCTCCATACACCCATACAAACATGTGAGCAACTTGAGTCTTACCTCTCATTTTGATCTCCATGTCTGAGCCACCTCCCTCTGTGTGAGTTCTTCTGTTTAAAAACAACAAAAACGTTATGTTACTCTAGTGATCCTTGCCATTTAATTGTACTTCATTGCAAATGCAAAACCAAAGCAACTGTACCTTCAACTGGGTCCCAAGATGAAGTGGTAGTCCGTGGTAGGGTCACTAAGACTCATCCTGCTCTGGGCAACCAGCTGGTTTCCTGCATGGCGTTGATACATATAATAAATAAATTGTATATGATTATTATAAGATGAAGTTGATAGGTTGCCTGCACATGAATCTATGAACCTATTCTTTTATATTAGACAAAATATATATTAAAAAACTTAAATGCAGGTGGTGGAGGAAGTATTATCTGCTGAGCTGAAAAAAGACAGGAAGAGACAAACATCAGAACAATCACATGATATGCACCATGTTGACTGTCATTGGTTCCATGTTAAGAATGACTGGTTTATATACATGCATACATTTTAACTTACAGACAGGGCTTCCAGACGCACGCTCCATCCTGGACAGTTTATCTGGTCGTGCAACAGATTCATCTGTAATACAGAGACCATATAGTGTGTACCCATTGCAAAATCTGTGATTTGAAATATGTGAAAAAAATGTAGTCTATAATAGAGTTCTTACCATCGCTTGAAGAATCTGTCATGAACCTCCTTGGGCGTCGGCGCTGCCTTTTTTGGACACTTGCTTCATCTTCTGTCTGGATGCTGGAAGTATCCCTCAGCCGCCGACACCGGTCCACAGCTTTGGCGTAGGAATCTATGTTAAGTGAACATTTGTGATCCAGTAGTGCAAAAGAAGAAAGAAAAGCAGTTCCATATAGAGAAAATTATTTATTTACATATAGTATAGCAGCAATAGGTTACCTGTACACAGCCATATTTTTTAAACTGGATATTTGTCCCAGCTGCTGTTGGGCAAATGGCACGCTGTGATTTGGAGAGGGAGGTGCCATGGAGCTCCTTTAGAGCATGAGCAGCTAATCCATCTTCTCCTCAAATGTCTCCACCCGGATTCATCTGAAATAACAGATCATACAATTTGTACTGATTGCAAAAATTTAAATGTATACAGCCAGTGTAAACATTGTACGTGACAAGATTTCTGCATTGTAGCCCAGATACTTTGTAATGGGGAGACACAGCATCCACAGAAATGCATAGTGTTAGTTTGTAAAGCCAGTACTGCAGCTGTGTTGCAACACGTTAGGCTCGTTCGAGATGAGCCAGGTCTGCGCAGAATCGATCACCGGCGATCGGCGCCCGTTGCATGCCGGTTAGATTTGTGTCCGACTTGATCCCGACTTGCTCTGACGTCATGCACACGTGGGCAACGGAAATCTCACGAGAGCAAGGCGGCCGCAGTTCTGAGACGCAGGCGGCGCAGTTGCTTTTCACCGACTGCAAGAGCCAGGCGGACCCAGAGCATGCTGGGAAACGCCGGCTTCTCAGCTGATTTAACACCTGATGGTTTACAACATGATGACGTTTTATATAAACTTTTTTATCGTTTTGGAGTCGGAGGGATTTTAATTACTATTTGTCTGATTTAAAGACTTATTCTGTACAGAATACATGTTGTGTGGCTGATAGTGACGTTTTGAAGCCAGAGAGACTAAATCTGATCAGATCACGGATCATCTACAGTCTGTTGTTTATTAAAATCAGCAACAGGTCGCATGTAGAGCACTTTGACAGTTACTCTGTCATAACTAAAACAACTGGAGACTGTGTACCAGCTGGTATGTGGGTCTGATTATATTTTATTAA
The DNA here is from genome assembly GCF_008692095.1 of Etheostoma spectabile. Taxonomy (NCBI): domain Eukaryota; kingdom Metazoa; phylum Chordata; class Actinopteri; order Perciformes; family Percidae; genus Etheostoma; species Etheostoma spectabile. Next base: position 18,193 of record NW_022603453.1, read on the forward strand.
ATCGGAATTGCACCACAGTGTTTTCATCACTTCCTGTCCAGCCTGAAGGCGGCTGGAATCGGCTGGAAACTGTCCGACTTTACCGCAGCTTTTTGTCACCGCCCCCCGCTGCTGCCGCCTGCTCTCGTCCACTTTACAGGCGAGGCGCAGTTCATCTCGAACGAGCCTATTACGTCCCTTGCTGTATCCTTCACTCAGCTTGCCGATAACTGGCTAAAGTGCGTTGCAAGATGGCTGCCGATCTACCTGGACTAAGGATTTTGATTATCTTGGCTTTATTTATGTACTGTAGTACACTAATTAAAAAAAGACCGAAAACGGATATCTTATTTGTAACATAAACGAAAGCATTTTAACATGATTACACAAAACATACAATGCAACAAAGCAGAAACGTCGTGCACAGCAGCAAACAAAGTGCAAGATTTATGCAATCCATCTAAAGCACAACTCTGGCCTCACCCTTTTGAATGGGAGTGCTACTACGGGCCCTTCTATGATAGCATCAAAATCAACATTTTTAAAACACTAAGAAGGCTCGACACAACATGAAACTTTACTCCAAGTCTCACCTGGGGCTCAACACATGAACTCAGCATTGAGAACATGGTTTGTGCACAAATAGTTTACTAAAAAGAAAAGATTTGGAGCAGCTCACTGCATGACTAACATAGCATAATGGCGGACGACGTTGAAAAACTAACTAAGTTAGTTGTTGACTTCAGCCAAACTTTTATTTTGGTCAACCTAACAAGAACCGGAATATAACAAAGCCATACGAGGAAAGAGTTTAATGTTAAACCACAAACCCTCCATTACAACCACAACATCATTTAACTGCAAAGTATTTTCGCTTACCTCTCCGTGAGCTGAGCCGCGTGGTCCTGGTCCCGTCGCTTTTTCTCTTCTTCTAACGGGGGAATCGGTCTGCTCAGAGCAGCGGCCCCCTACTGGTGGGGGGCTGTAACGGTTAGGTTTTCAAACTGAATAAAGAAGTGAATTATCTTAGTTGTGAAAATCGTCCCATTGATAGATTCCTCTTTTAAGTTGTTTCACTAAGACAGTTAAAAAAACGAAGTCAAGCAAAAGTACTGTTTTAAGCTAAATTGATATCAGCCTTAAAATAAATGCTATGCTGTTTATCTTTCTTAAATTTTATAAGTCGAATCATTTTTGAGTGAATAAATCAAGTGACAGCAAACCATGCTTCTAACTCAGAACAACCAAAAACAACCAAACGGGAACGTTGTTTGAAGGTACGGCGCAACCACAGGGGAACGTTACAGTAGGTTGGTTCTCTTAACGTTTAGAGAACGTTATAACCAGGGGGAACGTTCCCTAAACGTTAGCTTTTGGTTTGGTTCGAACGAACCTTTAGAGAACCAAAAACTAACGTTCCCTAAACGTTCTGTGTTAGTGGGGGCTGGCTCTGGCGGTCTGGCGTCTGCGGGTGTTGGTGTGCGACTATCTGCTACGTTTTGTCATCATTTTCTTTCTTTCATTCCAATTTCGGGTCTGTCAGTCACAGTGAAAACCGGGGACATTTACGGGGACAGGTCCAGCCGGGACAGGTCGTCAAATCGGGGACTGTCACCGGAAACCGGGGACGTCTGGTCACCCTACTATGGCAGGGACATAACACCGGGTGAACAGCAGCCGGTACAGTAAACATAGCCTAGCTAGCTAGCTGGCTACGATGTCAATACAGTAATATCAAAGACCCTTGATCCTTCTCAACTCTCTGGTAATATTCTATTCACAAAGTACAACCAATAGTACGGTAATGTTAAATCTTACTTGTGAAAAGTAATCCCCCGAGCCCTGTTTTCAATGGTCCGCCGATTTGAACAGGAATATGCTGCACAGTGCTCTGGCATCTTGAATCTTCTGCTGCTAAGCAACGAGTATGACCGGTCCAAGATGGCGGTTGAATTTCTCGCGCTGAGCTGCCAATGCAGCGTCTACTCTTTATATGTCTATGGTTCGCGCTATTGAGTGAGACCGGAAGTGACTCCAGAAAAGCTGAATCATCGTAGCAGCAGATACTTATACATTTTAAGGCTAATGTTAAGTTGTGTGACTGTTGACGTAAATTAAATATTGAGAAACACTGGAGAGAGACTGAAGAAGGCAGGTTCAAGCTATTGAGCTGTCTTTTTGTACTGGTGAGTTTGTAATGCTCCGCTAGCTTATATGCTAATGTCCGTCATTAGGTGCCCATTGTTCTCAATGTAAACGGCGCTAGCAATTGCTGTTGCTAACTTGAGCTAACAGCTAAAGTATATTGTCTTTGTTAAATTACTAACATGGAGTAAACGATAAAACAAGATATATTTTTATTGTGAAGATGGTACAGCATCTCTGACCAAGCTCGCACGGCACACATCACAGGACAGCTTGACATTGATATTAAACGAGATCGCTCCAGTCAGCAGAAACAAGCTACAATGTACGTTATAGGATAATTGTCCAGCTTGTATTTACTTCGTAAAAGTGCTTGTTTTGCTGCTAACAGACTCAGATTAATATTCTAAGTGTCTGACAACATTATGGAAAGGATTTCTAAGGAGGTCGACCTTTCTGTTAAGATTAAGATCCTTTTTTAAAACATAAAGTCCGCGAAATTGCGTTCGCTAAACCCACCAGACTCCATGTAATAATCAGTGATTTTAGTATCGTAAAACACGGCTTCTAAAACCTCTCTGAGCACCGCTGGCTCTGGCGGTCTGGCGTCTGCGGGTGTTGGTGTGCGACTATCTGCTACGTTTTGTCATAATTTTCTTTCTTTCATTCCAATTTCGGGTCTGTCAGTCACAGTGAAAACCGGGGACATTTACGGGGACAGGTCCAGCCGGGGACAGGTCGTCAAAATCGGGACTGTCACCGGAAACCGGGGACGTCTGGTCACCCTACTATGGCAGGGACATAACACCGGGTGAACAGCAGCCGGTACAGTAACATAGCCTAGCTAGCTAGCTGGCTACGATGTCAATACAGTAATATCAAAGACCCTTGATTCTTCTCAACTCTCTGGTAATATTCTATTAACAAAGTACAACCAATAGTAGGTAATGTTAAATCTTACTTGTGAAAGTAATCCCCCGAGCCCTGTTTTCAATGGTCCGCCGATTTGAACAGGAATATGCTGCACAGTGCTCTGGCATCTTGAATCTTCTGCTGCTAAGCAACGAGTATGACCGGTCCAAGATGGCGGTTGAATTTCTCGCGCTGAGCTGCCAATGCAGCGTCTACTCTTTATATGTCTATGGTTCGCGCTATTGAGTGAGACCGGAAGTGACTCTAGAAAAGCTGAATCATCGTAGCAGCAGATACTTATACATTTTAAGGCTAATGTTAAGTTGTGTGACTGTTGACGTAAATTAAATATTGAGAAACACTGGAGAGAGACTGAAGAAGGCAGGTTCAAGCTATTGAGCTGTCTTTTTGTACTGGTGAGTTTGTAATGCTCCGCTAGCTTATATGCTAATGTCCGTCATTAGGTGCCCATTGTTCTCAATGTAAACGGCGCTAGCAATTGCTGTTGCTAACTTGAGCTAACAGCTAAAGTATATTGTCTTTGTTAAATTACTAACATGGAGTAAACGATAAAACAAGATATATTTTTATTGTGTTACGGACTACTATCGCTATTAGTGGAGTAGCTCCGTCAAGTTGTTTTGAAATTTCGTTTAATGTCAAGTTAAATTGTTGTTTTAACCGTTGCGGCCTAGCGGCCCACTTGAACCCTGCTAACAGTCTAGTGGCCTGTTAAGACACTGAAACTAGCTAGTGAATGATAATGAGGTCTGACTTTTATTCATTCATTTAGGGCTATTAAGTGTATTTTGAATGTATTTCTGTGTACTTGTGTTATTTTATGTATTGTTATTAAGCACCTTAGTAATAACTATGTTTTATGGTTTTGCACTTTATTCCAAAATGATAGTTATGATATATTGAGAAATTTAATATGTTGTACCACTTAACTAGAAACACAATACTGTGATTAGGGATATTGAGTTTATTGATACAAGCCTTAGCCTACGACAGCAATGTCAACAGTGTTAGCTCTAAGGTAATTTTATGTTGACCTATTCCTTATAGGTCAGGTTTTTTTGCTCGATTCAACGTTGAGGGATCGCAGTCTGGTGGAGTCTAGACCGGCGGAAATCAACAGAGAAACATAGAGCGTAGAGAAACTGGATGGCGAGCCAAGCCCACTTGATGTAGAGCCGGTTGTAGCCTGGAGGTTGCAACATAGTCTTTACAGCGGAGAAACTTGATCTATTACCCCTTTGGCCAAGGGGTCAGGTAGAACTGTGTGCACACTTCGTTTCCTTGAAGGAGGACAAATATCCTTTTAGCGCATAAGGAAGTGAGAACAGTATTTTAGCAGACCCGGGTCTAATTTATTTTTATTAAACTGGACTGAAAATTTATTATTTTGATACTTTGTATTTTCTTTCTACTTTTTTATATGGGATCCCACTTTTTCACTTTTTCACCTTACTTCAATTGATGTATATAATTGTTAATGTATTTTTGCTACTTACCCTGTTAGTTATTGCAATTAATACATACAGTTAAACTTCTCCTGGGATGTGTGTGTTATTTCACTGTGGTAATTCAATCCTTTGGCTTCAGCGAGCAAACCTATAATCTTCTGATCTGGCCAATTCTGAACATCTGGATAGCTGAAATATCTCTTATTGTCAGGTAAATTTATTGGTTTTTCTTATAAAAGTGATCAGCCTTGAGTAGCTGGTTACACAAGACTAGGAAATTATTGTTCAATTTGTTTTTTTTAGTGCTCTAATCCATGTTTTGGGGTTCAAAACATAGCCTACTGTTGAAATGACAGCAACAAGGTTAAAACATCACAACAAGCTCAGAAGAGGCTGAAAAGCACGTTTCCAGCATGGAGATGTGTGCTTTAAAGTAACTGTTAAGAAAGAACTGTAAACCTGTTGAAATGACAGCAACAAGGTTAAAACATCACAACAAGCTCAGAAGAGGCTGAAAAGCACGTTTCCAGCATGGAGATGTGCGTTTTAAAGCTTCTGTTAAGAAACTAATGTAACACTGTTGAAATGACAGCAACAAGGTTAAAACATCACAACAAGCTCGGAAGAGGCTGAAAAGCACGTTTCCAGCATGGAGATGTGTGTTTCAAAGCTTCTGTTCATCAACTAATGTAACACTGTTGAAATGACAGAAACCAGGTTAAAACATCACAACAAGCTCAGAAGAGGCTGAAAAGCACGTTTCCAGCATGGAGATGTGTGTTTTAAAGCAACTGTTAAGAAACAACTGTAAACCTGTTGAAATGAATGCACCAAGGTTAAAACATCACAACAAGCTCAGAAGAGGCTGAAAAGCACGTTTCCAGCATGGAGATGTACACACATCTCCATGCTGGAAACGTGCTTTTCAGTGTTACATTAGTTTCTTAACAGAAGCTTTAAAACACCCATCTCCATGCTGGAAACGTGCTTTTTAGCCTCTTCTGAGCTTGTTGTGATGCTTTAACCTGGTTTCTGTCATTTCAACAGTGTTACATTAGTGTCTGAACAGAAGCTTTAAAACACACATCTCCATGCTGGAAACGTGCTTTTCAGCCTCTTCTGAGCTTGTTGTGATGTTTTAAGCTTGTTACTGTCATTTCAACAGTGTTACATTAGTTTCTTAGCGGAAGCATTAAAACACACATCTCCATGCTGGAAACGTGCTTTTCAGCCTCTTCTGAGCTTGTTGTGATGTTTTAACCTTGTTTCTGTCATTTCAACAGTGTTACATTAGTGTCTGAACAGAAGCTTTAAAACACACATCTCCATGCTGGAAACGTGCTTTTCAGTGTTACATTAGTTTCTTAACAGAAGCTTTAAAACACACATCTCCATGCTGGAAACGTGCTTTTCAGCCTCTTCTGAGCTTGTTGTGGTGTTTTAACCTTGTTGCTGTCATTTCAACAGGTTTACAGTTCTTTCTTAACAGTTACTTTAAAGCACACATCTCCATGCTGGAAACGTGCTTTTCAGCCTCTTCTGAGCTTGTTGTGATGTTTTAAGCTTGTTACTGTCATTTCAACAGTGTTACATTAGTTTCTTAGCGGAAGCATTAAAACACACATCTCCATGCTGGAAACGTGCTTTTCAGCCTCTTCTGAGCTTGTTGTGATGTTTTAACCTTGTTTCTGTCATTTCAACAGTGTTACATTAGTGTCTGAACAGAAGCTTTAAAACACACATCTCCATGCTGGAAACGTGCTTTTCAGCCTCTTCTGAGCTTGTTGTGGTGTTTTAACCTTGTTGCTGTCATTTCAACAGGTTTACAGTTCTTTCTTAATAGTTACTTTAAAGCACACATCTCCATGCTGGAAACGTGCTTTTCAGCCTCTTCTGATCATTTTGTGATGTTTTAAGCTTGTTACTGTCATTTTAACAGTGTTACATTAGTTTCTTAACAGAAGCTTTAAAACACACATTTCCATGCTGGAAACGTGCTTTTCAGCCTATTCTGATCATTCTGTGATGTTTTAACCTTGTTTCTGTCATTTCAACAGTGTTACATTAGTTTCTTAGAGGAAGCTTTAAAACACACATCTCCATGCTGGAAACGTGCTTTTCAGCCTCTTCTGAGCTTGTTGTGGTGTTTTAACCTTGTTGCTGTCATTTCAACAGGTTTACAGTTCTTTCTTAACAGTTACTTTAAAGCACACATCTCCATGCTGGAAACGTGCTTTTCAGCCTCTTCTGAGCTTGTTGTGGTGTTTTAACCTTGTTGCTGTCATTTCAACAGGTTTACAGTTCTTTCTTAACAGTTACTTTAAAGCACACATCTCCATGCTGGAAACGTGCTTTTCAGCCTCTTCTGAGCTTGTTGTGATGTTTTAACCTTGTTTCTGTCATTTCAACAGTGTTACATTAGTCTCTGAACAGAAGCTTTAAAACACACATCTCCATGCTGGAAACGTGCTTTTCAGTGTTACATTAGTTTCTTAACAGAAGCTTTAAAACACCCATCTCCATGCTGGAAACGTGCTTTTTAGCCTCTTCTGAGCTTGTTGTGATGCTTTAACCTTGTTTCTGTCATTTCAACAGTGTTACATTAGTGTCTGAACAGAAGCTTTAAAACACACATCTCCATGCTGGAAACGTGCTTTTCAGTGTTACATTAGTTTCTTAACAGAAGCTTTAAAACACACATCTCCATGCTGGAAACGTGCTTTTCAGCCTCTTCTGAGCTTGTTGTGATGTTTTAAGCTTGTTACTGTCATTTCAACAGTGTTACATTAGTTTCTTAGCGGAAGCATTAAAACACACATCTCCATGCTGGAAACGTGCTTTTCAGCCTCTTCTGAGCTTGTTGTGATGTTTTAACCTTGTTTCTGTCATTTCAACAGTGTTACATTAGTGTCTGAACAGAAGCTTTAAACACACATCTCCATGCTGGAAACGTGCTTTTCAGTGTTACATTAGTTTCTTAACAGAAGCTTTAAAACACACATCTCCATGCTGGAAACGTGCTTTTCAGCCTCTTCTGAGCTTGTTGTGGTGTTTTAACCTTGTTGCTGTCATTTCAACAGGTTTACAGTTCTTTCTTAACAGTTACTTTAAAGCACACATCTCCATGCTGGAAACGTGCTTTTCAGCCTCTTCTGAGCTTGTTGTGATGTTTTAAGCTTGTTACTGTCATTTCAACAGTGTTACATTAGTTTCTTAGCGGAAGCATTAAAACACACATCTCCATGCTGGAAACGTGCTTTTCAGCCTCTTCTGAGCTTGTTGTGATGTTTTAACCTTGTTTCTGTCATTTCAACAGTGTTACATTAGTGTCTGAACAGAAGCTTTAAAACCACATCTCCATGCTGGAAACGTGCTTTTCAGCCTCTTCTGAGCTTGTTGTGGTGTTTTAACCTTGTTGCTGTCATTTCAACAGGTTTACAGTTCTTTCTTAATAGTTACTTTAAAGCACACATCTCCATGCTGGAAACGTGCTTTTCAGCCTCTTCTGATCATTTTGTGATGTTTTAAGCTTGTTACTGTCATTTTAACAGTGTTACATTAGTTTCTTAACAGAAGCTTTAAAACACACATTTCCATGCTGGAAACGTGCTTTTCAGCCTATTCTGATCATTCTGTGATGTTTTAACCTTGTTTCTGTCATTTCAACAGTGTTACATTAGTTTCTTAGAGGAAGCTTTAAAACACACATCTCCATGCTGGAAACGTGCTTTTCAGCCTCTTCTGAGCTTGTTGTGGTGTTTTAACCTTGTTGCTGTCATTTCAACAGTTTACAGTTCTTTCTTAACAGTTACTTTAAAGCACACATCTCCATGCTGGAAACGTGCTTTTCAGCCTCTTCTGAGCTTGTTGTGATGTTTTAAGCTTGTTACTGTCATTTCAACAGTGTTACATTAGTTTCTTAGCGGAAGCATTAAAACACACATCTCCATGCTGGAAACGTGCTTTTCAGCCTCTTCTGAGCTTGTTGTGATGTTTTAACCTTGTTTCTGTCATTTCAACAGTGTTACATTAGTGTCTGAACAGAAGCTTTAAAACACACATCTCCATGCTGGAAACGTGCTTTTCAGTGTTACATTAGTTTCTTAACAGAAGCTTTAAAACACACATCTTTATGCTGGAAACGTGCTTTTCAGCCTCTTCTGAGCTTGTTGTGGTGTTTTAACCTTGTTGCTGTCATTTCAACAGGTTTACAGTTCTTTCTTAACAGTTACTTTAAAGCACACATCTCCATGCTGGAAACGTGCTTTTCAGCCTCTTCTGAGCTTGTTGTTATGTTTTAAGCTTGTTGCTGTCATTTCAACAGTGTTACATTAGTTTCTGAACAGAAGCTTTAAAACACACATCTCCATGCTGGAAACGTGCTTTTCAGCCTCTTCCGAGCTTGTTGTGATGTTTTAACCTTGTTGCTGTCATTTCAACAGTGTTACATTATTCTTAACAGAAGCTTTAAAACGCACATATCCATGCTGGAAACGTGCTTTTAAGCCTCTTCTATCTTTTTGTGATGTTTTAAGCTTGTTACTGTCATTTTAACAGTTTTACATTAGTTTCTTAACCGTAGCTTTAAAAAACACATCTCCATACTGATAACGTGCTTTTCAGCCTCTTCTGAGCTTGTTGTGATGTTTTAACCTTGTTTCTGTCATTTCAACAGTGTTACATTAGTGTCTGAACAGAAGCTTTAAAACACACATCTCCATGCTGGAAACGTGCTTTTCAGCCTCTTCTGAGCTTGTTGTGATGTTTTAACCTTGTTTCTGTCATTTCAACAGTGTTACATTAGTTTCTTAACAGTTGCTTTAAAACACACATCTCCATGCTGGAAACGTACTTTTAAGCCTCTTCTGATCATTTTGTGATGTTTTAACATTTTTCTTTCATTTCAACAGTTTTACATTAGTTTCTGAACAGAAGCTTTAAGAAACTAATGTAACACTGTTGAAATGACAGTAACAAGCTTAAAACATCACAAAATGATCAGAAGAGGCTGAAAAGCACGTTTCCAGCATAGAGATGTGTGTTTTAAAGCTTCTGTTCAGAAACTAATGTACCACTGTTGAAATGACAGCACAAGGTTAAAACACCACAACAAGCTCAGAAGAGGCTGAAAAGCACGTTCTCAGTATGGATATGTTTTTTAAAGCTACTGTTAAGAAACTAATGTAAAACTGTTAAAATGACAGTAACAAGCTTAAAACATCACAAAAAGATAGAAGAGGCTTAAAAGCACGTTTCCAGCATGGAGATGTGCGTTTTAAAGCTTCTGTTAAGAAACTAATGTAACACTGTTGAAATGACAGCAACAAGGTTAAAACATCACAACAAGCTCGGAAGAGGCTGAAAAGCACGTTTCCAGCAAGGAGATGTGTTTTTTAAAGCTTCTGTTCAGAAAATGTAACACTGTTGAAATGACAGAAACCAGGTTAAAACATCACAACAAGCTCAGAAGAGGCTGAAAAGCACGTTTCCAGCATGGAGATGTGTGTTTTAAAGCTTCTGTTAAGAAACTAATGTAACACTGTTGAAACGAGAGAAACCAGGTTAAAACATCACAACAAGCTCAGAAGAGGCTGAAAAGCACGTTTCCAGCATGGAGATGTGTGTTTTAATGCTTCCGCTAAGAAACTAATGTAACACTGTTGAAATGACAGTAACAAGCTTAAAACATCACAAAATGATCAGAAGAGGCTGAAAAGCACGTTTCCAGCAAGGAGATGTGTGTTTGAAAGCTTCTGTTCAGAAACTAATGTAAAAACTGTTGAAATGAAGAAAAATGTTAAAACATCACAAAATGATCAGAAGAGGCTGAAAAGTACGTTTCCAGCATGGAGATGTGTGTTTTAAAGCAACTGTTAAGAAACTGCTGTAAACCTGTTGAAATGACAGCAACAAGGTTAAAACATCACAACAAGCTCAGAAGAGGCTGAAAAGCACGTTTCCAGCATGGAGATGTGTGTTTTAAAGCTTCTGTTAAGAAACTAATGTAAAACTGTTGAAATTACAGAAACAAGGTTAAAATATCACAACAAGCTCAGAAGAGGCTGAAAAGCACGTTTCCAGCATAGAGATGTGTTTTAAAGCTTCAGTTAAGAAACTAATGTAACACTGTTGAAATGACAGAAACAAGGTTAAAACATCACAACAAGCTCAGAAGAGGCTGAAAAGCACGTTTCCAGCAAGGAGATGTGTGTTTTAAAGCTTCTGTTCAGAAACTAATGTAACACTGTTAAAATGACAGTAACAAGCTTAAAACATCACAAAATTATCAGAAGAGGCTGAAAAGCACGTTTCCAGCATGGAGATGTGTGTTTTAAATTTCTGTTAAGAAACTAATGTAAAACTGTTGAAATGACAGCAAGGTTAAAACATCACAACAAGCTCAGAAGAGAATGAAAAGCACTTTTCCAGCATCGGGATGTGTTTTTCAAAGCTTCTGTTCAGAAACTAATGTAACACTGTTGAAATGACAGTAACAAGGTTAAAACATCACAAAATTATCAGAAGAGGCTGAAAAGCACGTTTCCAGCATGGAGATGTGTGTTTTAAATTTCTGTTAAGAAACTAATGTAAAACTGTTGAAATGACAGCAAGGTTAAAACATCACAACAAGCTCAGAAGAGAATGAAAAGCACTTTTCCAGCATCGGGATGTGTTTTTCAAAGCTTCTGTTCAGAAACTAATGTACACTGTTGAAATGACAGAAACAAGGTTAAACATCACAAAATGATCAGAAGAGGCTGAAAAGCACGTTTCCAGCATGGAATGTGTTGTTTTTAAAGCTTCTGTTAACTACTGCAACCTGTTGAAATGACAGCAAGGTTAAAACATCACAACAAGCTCAGAAGAGAATGAAAAGCACTTTTCCAGCATCGGGATGTGTTTTTCAAAGCTTCTGTTCAGAAACTAATGTAACACTGTTGAAATGACAGTAACAAGGTTAAACATCACAAAATTATCAGAAGAGGCTGAAAGCACGTTTCCAGCATGGATGTGTGTGTTTTAAATTTCTGTTAAGAAACTAATGTAAAACTGTTGAAATGACAGCAAGGTTAAAACATCACAACAAGCTCAGAAGAGAATGAAAAGCACTTTTCCAGCATCGGATGTGTTTTTCAAAGCTTCTGTTCAGAAACTATGTAACACTGTTGAAATGACAGAAACAAGGTTAAAACATCACAAAATGATCAGAAGAGGCTGAAAAGCACGTTTCCAGCATGGAATGTGTGTTTTAAAGCTTCTGTTAAGAAACTACTGCAAACCTGTTGAAATGACAGCAAGGTTAAACATCACAACAAGCTCAGAAGAGAATGAAAGCACTTTTCCAGCATGGGGATGTTTTTCAAAGCTTCTGTTCAGAAACTAATGTAACACTGTTGAAATGACAGAACAAGTTAAAACATCACAAAATGATCAGAAAGGCTGAAAAGCACGTTTCCAGCATGTAAATTAAATATTGAGAAACACTGGAGAGAGACTGAAGAAGGCAGGTTCAAGCTATTGAGCTGTCTTTTTGTACTGGTGAGTTTGTAATGCTCGCTAGCTTATATGCTAATGTCCGTCATTAGGTGCCCATTGTTCTCAATGTAAACGGCGCTAGCAATTGCTGTTGCTAACTTGAGCTAACAGCTAAAGTATATTGTCTTTGTTAAATTACTAACATGGAGTAAACGATAAAACAAGATATATTTTTATTGTGAAGATGGTACAGCATCTCTGACCAAGCTCGCACGGCACACATCACAGGACAGCTTGACATTGATATTAAACGAGATCGCTCCAGTCAGCAGAAACAAGCTACAATGTACGTTAATAGGATAATTGTCCAGCTTGTATTTACGTTCGTAAAAGTGCTTGTTTTGCTGCTAACAGACTCAGATTAATATTCTAAGTGTCTGACAACATTATGGAAAGGATTTCTAAGGAGGTCGACCTTTCTGTTAAAGATTAGATCCTTTTTTAAAACATAAAAGTCCGCGAAATTGCGTTCGCTAAACCCCCCAGACTCCATGTAAATAATCAGTGATTTTAGTATCGTAAAACACGGCTTCTAAAACCTCTCTGAGCACCGCCCCAGCTAACATTTTTGGTTCCCAGAACGTTCTGGGAACGTTCGTTTTGGCTGCGGGAACGTTCCCTGAAGGTTTGTTTTGGTTGTATTTCGGTTGTCTGTTGGTTAATTGGAAGGTTTTCCTAACGTTCTGGGAACGTTCGTTTTTGGTTACAGCGAACATTCTCGGAACGTTCCCCTAACGTTCTCTAAAAGTTTACAACCTTTAGAGAACGTTAGGGAATGTTCCCTTGGCCTTGCAACCTTTAGCGAACGTTACGGGAACGTTCCCTTAACATTGCAACCTTTAGCGAACGTTACGGGAACGGTCCCTTGACATTGCAACCTTTAGAGAACGTTAGGGGGAACGTTCGCTGTAACCACAAACGAACGTTCCCAGAACGTTAAGAAAACTTCCAATTAACCAGCAGACAACCAAAACAAACTTTCAGGGAACGTTCCCAGAACGTTAAGAAAAGCTTAGATTCCCCTAACCTTTAAACTAACACCCATACCATTTGTGTGTATGTATGTACTGTAAATACACACGTACATACATACAAAAGTTAAATTAGTAGGAAGGAATGAACAGGCAAACTTGATGGCATTTCAAAACTTTAATATTCAAACAACTGAAAAAAATACAACAAAGATAAGGATGTAGTGTAAATGTAGTGCAAGATGCATAAAGATGTGTTTGTAAGTGTGTGCAAAATAAGTCACTAAAAAAATAATAAAAAAGTTAAAAAAGGGGCTCCATGGCTCAGTCCTTCTCAGCTGCCTATAAAGAAATAAACAAAAGTTAGACATGTATACTAAGAATGAACACATTAACAAATAATTTTTTGATGAACTTTATTATGAACATAACGCAGAAGAACTTAAATTTACCGTCTGTGTGGGGCAAACTTCAGAACTTGCCCAATCAAATCCTCCGCTTCTGCAGCAGTCAGCGCAGGGAAGTTTTTCTGGCAGGCCGCTAGAGTAGAAGTCCAAATGAAGCAAAGTTATAAGTCAATTAAAACCTCTTGTCAGCCAAGCTAAGCATAACACTAATGTGAACATAAAATAACACCTGCCTGTTATAACCATGCTACAGCCAGTCCTGGAAGGCTCTCTTTGTTTTCTTCATGCAGCTGTACTGTCTCAGGACATCATTCGTTGCATCTTGCCGCAGCATGCGGCGGATGGCATCACTTCCAGTACAACCACCGAGGGTCGACAGAAAATTTGCTGTAAAACATATAGTAACAGATTATGCATACAGTGTAGAGCTTGTACAATCTCATTTTGTAAGAAGTCAGTTCAGTTAAGATATTAGATTTTATGCAATTATATAGTGTTTGTCTTAGGGCAGAACTATGGCCACTTAATTTCCATATTGTTCCTCCTCTCCATACACCCATACAAACATGTGAGCAACTTGAGTCTTACCTCTCATTTTGATCTCCATGTCTGAGCACCTCCCTCTGTGTGAGTTCTTCTGTTTAAAACAACAAAAACGTTAGTTACTCTAGTGATCCTTGCCATTTAATTGTACTTCTTGCAAATGCAAACCCAAGCAACTGTACCTTCAACTGGGTCCCAAGATGAAGTGGTAGTCCGTGGTAGGGTCACTAAAGACTTCATCCTGCTCTGGGCAACCGCTGGTTTCCTGCATGGCGTGATATATAAAAATAAATTGTATATGATTATTATATAAATGAAGTTGATAGGTTGCCTGCACATGAATCTATGAACCTATTCTTTTATATTAGACAAAATATATATTAAAAAACTAAATGCAGTGGTGGAGGAAGTATTATCTGCTGAGCTGAAAAAAGACAGGAAGAGACAAACATCAGAACAATCACATGATATCACCATGTTGACTGTCATTGGTTCCATGTTAGAATGACTGGTTTATATACATGCATACATTTTAACTTACAGACAGGGCTTCCAGACGCACGCTCCATCCTGGACGGTTATCTGGTCGTGCAACAGATTCATCTGTAATACAGAGACCATATAGTGTGTAACCCATTGCAAAATCTGTGATTTGAAATATGTGAAAAAAATGTAGTCTATAATAGAGTTCTTACCATCGCTTGAAGAATCTGTCATGAACCTCCTTGGCGCGGCACGCTGCCTTTTTTGGACACTTGCTTCATCTTCTGTCTGGATGCTGGAAGTATCCCTCAGCCGCCGACACCGTCCACAGCTTTGGCGTAGGAATCTATGTTAAGTGAACATTTGTGATCCAGTAGTGCAAAAAGAAAGAAAAGCAGTTCCATATAGAGAAAATTATTTATTTACATAGGATAGCAGCAATAGGGTACCTGTACACAGCCTATTTTTTAAACTGGATATTTGTCCCAGCTGCTGTTGGGCAAATGGCACGCTGTGATTTGGAGCAAGGAGTGCCATGGAGCTCCTTTAGAGCATGAGCAGCTAATCCATCTTCTCCTCAATGTCTCCACCGGATTCATCTGAAATAACAGATCATACAATTGTACTGATTGCAAAAATATTTAAATGTATACAGCCAGTGTAAACATTGTACGTGACAAGATTTCTGCATTGTAGCCCAGATACTTTGTAATGGGGAGACACAGCATCCACAGAAATGCATAGTGTAGTTTGTAAAGCCAGTACTGCAGCTGTGTTGCAACACGTTAGGCTCGTTCGAGATGAGCCAGGTCTGCGCAGAATCGATCACCGGCGATCGGCGCCCGTTGCATGCCGGTTAGATTTGTGTCCGACTTGATCCCCGTGCTCTGCGTCATGCACACGTGGGCAACGGAATCTCACGAGAGCAAGGCGCCGCAGTTCTGAACGCAGGCGCGCAGTTGCTTTTCACCGACTGCAAGAGCCAGGCGGACCCGAGCATGCTGGGAAACGCCGGCTTCTCAGCTGATTTAACACCTGATTGGTTTACAACATGATGACGTTTTATATAAACTTTTTTATCGTTTTGGAGTCGGAGGGATTTTAATTACTATTTGTCTGATTTAAAGACTTATTCTGTACAGAATACTGTTGTGTGGCTGATAGTGACGTTTTGAAGCCAGAGAGACTAAATCTGATCAGATCACGGATCATCTACAGTCTGTTGTTTATTAAAATCAGCAACAGGTCGCATGTAGAGCACTTTGACAGTTACTCTGTCATAACTAAAACAACTGGAGACTGTGTACCAGCTGGTATGTGGGTCTGATTATATTTTATTAATCGGAATTGCACCACAGTGTTTTCATCACTTCCTGTCCAGCCTGAAGGCGGCTGGAATCGGC
>NW_022603454.1:0-25237 GCF_008692095.1 Etheostoma spectabile
TTTTAACCTGTTCTTGTTCATCTGTCTCATAAGTCCTCAAATCGGGACAAGACTTGACATGCGGGATCTCAGTCCACGGGGTATCCATATGTCAAACACAAAGTGACACGCCAGCTTCATTGCCTCAGCAAACACCAACTGGTTGATGCACACGCGAAACTCGGCGACCCGACAACCCCTCGCGCCAACAATGTGACTCGAGCGTAGGGCAGTCACAGCCTCTCTGGCCATGTCCAACCTCTCTCCAAACTGCACATTGTCAGCCATGGCGATCATCGTAGCAGAAGGGATCAGGTTCTGGCTGACAGGCACACCGCGGCTATTTGCTCCATTTGTATTTCTCCACCGTGTCCTGCAACTGCTTGGAACTACGCCGTACGGGTGCTTGCTCAGGAAATCAGATTCCATGATCACGCTTGGGTCAGCCCAGGCCTCGCTCACAAACCTCATGGTGGTGGTGTTCCACACAAAGCCGCAGTTTTTGGCACACACATGTACTTACCGTGGTCACCACACCGCTCCGCGGATCTCTGGTCACCACTCACTTCCCAACACACTAGTGTCCAGGAGGTTCTTGAATGTATTGGGGATCACATTGGACTCCTTGTCTTCGGCCCTGAGTTCTTCTCGTGGGCTATGTGTGAGTCGTCTATGATGACACGCAGCAAGACCTCGGCTGCTTGTATTGAAGCTTGCGGGGGGGGAAAGACGTCAGTGTCTCTATGCAACCCTTAGTCTTTCGGAACAGGCAGTTCAGCACATTGTTTGCGTAACTCTTGCCTTCTCCCGGACCCGTTATGTTGAACAGCATGACCCGTTCGACCGTGTACCTGGGAGCAGGTTGGAGATAATGTAGTTGAATGTAGTTGATGCTTGAAACAACCTGCCAACCTGCAGGCTGTCACAGAAATAAGTACCGCACTAATGAGTGGTCGTACACTTTCAATGGAGTCATGGCTCATCGACGTTTTGTCCGGAGCAAGGTATAACAACTCGTGGATCATCCGAGCGGCTCGTGACCGAGAGACAGGCTTGATGTTCTCATATTCTTGTCTATCACTTCACTCAAACCTTGGTATAGTGAGTCGTCTGACCGGTGTCTGACGAGTATAGTGTGACGACCATGTTTGCTATGCTCTCAAACACCCTACGTCTTTGTACTTGACTTTCATTTCTTTGCTCAGGAGCTCAGTTTACCCAGATGAGGGTAGAGGCGTGTGATGTAGTTGCTGTGGTTGTTTTTGCTCACAACAAATGGGTGTTTGCTCAGAGAGATGTTAAAAACATGAGTACGCTGTCTGACACTCTCCGGTGCACCACACTGCCCTACCTCTGTGTGCCTACTTCTCTTGCAATAAACCGTCCATGGCTCAGCAAAGACGCAAGATATTTAGTTCTGCGTTTGCTCTTTATGTCACTAACACAGCCTCAATGGGGGTCTGCGAGATGGGCACATGTCTGTGAATCAGAGATCTGACAAACAGATCAGGGTTCTCTCTGTCGATGACTGTCTCCAGAGAGTACCTGAACACCAACAGTCCCCGATATCGAGCTCGTCGTGGCTCGAGGGACCGTCGAGTTCGCTTGTGAAATAGCGCAGTCGTTTCATGATTTCCTGTCTTCTGACAAGTCCACGTTATAGCCCTTTTGCATAATTTTTTATTTCAACCATTGTGTCCTGGTGAGTTTAGATATGATGGACAGGAACAACACCTTGCCCTCCCTCACTCACGCAGTCTGTGATCCTACCTATTGAGTTTCTCAGAGATTTGAGATTTAGAGCAGTGATAGTCTCTGGCAAAACAACAGCCTGTCGGCCACACGCTGGTGTGTACCTGGAACCCTGTAGGTCCTTGACCTTCTTCTTGTCAAGCTTGGTGGCGTTCAGTGTGTCACTGCAGATATCTATCCACTCGAAAATGGAGCGTAACTCGCCCTTGTTGTCTCTCATGGATAGCATAGCGTTGTTTAGCGACGATGCCTTTTTCCTAACCACTGCAGACGCATGAACGCGTTGAATGCTTCCTCAAGCATTTCGTCAGCTGAGGCCTCTTGCAAGTCAGGTTGTCTTGGGGCTCATCCTCTACTCTGAACACTTCCATGTTAATGTGTGTTCATGAGACTGTATAGCTGGGTACTGGATACGTGCTGGCCCATGTCATCATCCGTGGCCGCTTGAGCAGATCGGATTGCATACCACTAGAGGACTGTGTCACACAGCTCTCTTTGTTCATGTCTAATACAAAACAAATAGGTACCCATGAGCAAAGTCCTCTCTAATGGGAGGTGACATGCTGCCAAAATCTGTGTTCTCTAGAGTTACTTGGAGAAGCTCCCCTTTGCAGCAATATGTTAGATACAAGCAGAAATTGAAAGTTGCTCTGTCTTTGGAGACAACGCACCCAAAGGAAAATCATGATATGTTGTCTCATGCATATCTCGGGCCCAACTGCTAGGAACATATTTCCTGTTTGCAAGGCACTTTAATCTTCTCCACCACAGCTGTATTTGTCTCTCTGTGAGGTAATACATTACACTCCATGACCACATGTCTGTCTCTCTTAGCTTCCTTCAATGATTGCTACTTGGTGTGATATTCTCAGGTCTGACAAACATTGAGTAATGTGTTCACTAACCCCTATGCACCCTTACATGGAACACTAGAACCCCTAGCCGGCTATATTGTTGCATGTAATATAACAGCCTGGGCTCGGATCAACAGCCTTGGCTCAGACACCCAGTATGCGCTTGGATCACCACCAACCTGAGCTCAAATGGTTACATGTAGATGAAAAGAATGGAAAGCAATGAATGATCATTCACTGTCTTTAGTGTGTGACATGTGCAAGCTCAGTGTATACTTTGCAAATGTGAACACAGACAACCAAATAAATGGTACTTAAACTGTGCATAATAAAGCGATCCCAATGCATGTGGGTGTGAACTAGACAGGTTCAGGGTTCCGTGTTCACAGACCTTCGGGCTCATGTGCTGACCCTAGGAAGTCTTTGAGATGTTGTGGAATTAGTTTAACGGTCTCCCAATTATCCTTGCTTGCCCTCCTGCAGAGTTGTTGCAGTGAAGGAGGGGGTCTTGTCACAAATGTCAACCTTTCAACCTCGGTCATGTAGTCCAGTAACTTCCGAGCGTGGAGAATTGTTTGTTTCTAAGCATAAAACCAGTATTGCAGAAAACCACTTTGTATACATTCAGATCTGAGGTTATGATTTTGAAGAGGTATCCAACAAGGTCTTCATTACAATAACAGATCATTGCAGCAGGATTACAGTGGTCTCCATCTTTCAGTCTTAGTAGATCCTCTATGAGTTCTGTATACTCCAATGAATTTGTGTCAAAGCATATGTAAGTCCCCACCACGCACCTTTCAGCAACCGTATCATGTCACGCATCTCTTCGAATATACAGTGGTGCTCAAAAGTTTACATACACATACTTAAGTTGACTAAAAGAGGAATAAAAAAATCATGTTTTGGAAATTATTTTAATACCTAAATTAAAAAATGAGGTAAATCCAACCTTTAAGGACACCATTTTCTTTGTGAATGAATAACCTATTGTAAATAATAAATGTTCTTATTTTAAATACAGGGGTCATAAGTATACATACCCCTATGTAAATTCCCATAGAGGCAGGCAGATTTTTATTATTAAAGGCCAGTTATTCCTGGATTCAGGATATTATGCATCCTGATAAAGTTCCCTTGGCTTTAGAATTAAATAGCCCCACATCCTCACATACTCTTCACCATGCTTAGAGATAGGCATGGGATACTTTCTATAAAATCATCTCTCAATGCAAATCAAACCAGGTATTAGTCTAACTGAAATAAAACCATGCTATCTCTAAGCATGGTGAAGAGTATGTGTGATGTGGGGCTATTTTAATTCTAAAGGCCAAGGGAACTTATCAGGATGCTAATATCCTGAATCCAGGAAATAACTGGCCTTTAATAATAAACATCTGCCTGCCTCTATGGGAATTTAACATAGGGGGTATGTATACTTATGACCCTGTATTTTAAATAAGAACTGTATTTATTTACAATACGTTATTCATTCACAAGAAAATTGGTGTCCTTAAAGGTTGGATTTTACCTCATTTTTAATTTAGGTATTAAAATAAATTTCCAAAACATGATTTTTTTATTCCTCTTTTTAGTCAACTTAGCATGTGTATGTAAACTTTTGAGCACCACTGTACTTGCCCCAGAAAACCTTTTTGGACCATCAGGGATGTCTTCCGGTCTGGACAATAAGTATCCTCCAGGTACATCTTTAATCAGATCTTTCACCAAGTAAACAAGATGACTAACTTGATAATTTCCATTTTCCCTGTAATGGCCTTGGTGTAGGTTGATATCAAATTTTTCTACGGTATTGCGTGTTTTCCGCATACCTGAACACACTCTTCCTGAAAATGGGCCCCCGAGAAAATTTTCTGCAATGACAATAGCCCCATTGTCAACCTCGGGTCTGTCCAGAAAAGACTTGATCCACTCTTCAGGTACGGAGCCCCACCAGCGGTCATTCAGATACTGTGAAAATGAAGACCATGTTTTGTTCAATAAATACCAGTTCCCAAACTTGTGGATTGTTGATTCAGAAAAACGGCACGCATCAAAATGTGCAATGTCCATAGATGCCACTGGTTCAGGTCGTGATTGTTTAGTTTTACACAACAGAGTGAAGATTTTGGTCACTATAGTGTGCGAAGCTAATTTAACAACTGAGCAACAGCCTGGGCTCAGATCCTCAGTCTCTGCTCAGATCCTCAGCCTGGGATCAAACCCTCAGCCTGCACTCGGACAGTCAACCAACGCTCTGATCACCAACCTGAGCTCGGATCACTGGCCGAAGCACGGACCCTCAGCTTGCACTCGCACGGTCAGCCAACGCTCTGATCACAGGCCTGAGCTCGGATCTTCCACCTGAGCTCGGATCAACGGCCTGAGCTTGGACACTGACTCGTTGTTGACTCTCAGGTGGCTCAAAACTTCTGCATACGTCCAATGATAGGGGAGGGAGTTCTCTGTCAAATTGTGGTTAAAAGCCCAGCATCCACATCTGCCTCACAGGTTTCCTAGGCTCAGGACAGGCTCCAGACACCCACCGTGGAACAGCACATGAGGTATTTTGCAAAAACTGGTTGTTTTCAGATCGCAGTTTGTGTTTATCTGTAACAACATATATTGAGGCAAACGAAATGGCGGATAAAAAACCTAGATTTATTGTAACAGAGAAACCTAAATGGTATTACGACTCAAGGTACAAAGATGTCTTTGCATGTACAAGTGCACAAGGACTCTTTGACTCCGTGGCCGATCTGATGGTGCGCATGCAATCCGAGCTATCTGAAAGCGAGCAAAGGTGCAACCCAAAAACCATCCACAAGACAATCAGGAACAAGGTCCTCCAGAACGCCAAATTTATCCAGCAGAAACCTTCTGTTGAACTGTTAAGTGCGCTTATGGACCTAGTGGACATTGAAGGTGGGAATGGGTTTGATTGCATTGCAAATGTTGACAAGATTGGCATGAAACACTTGCTTATTGCATCCGGAAACTACACGGTCTACTATGTGCCCCAGAGGAGCTGAATAACCCCAATGATAAAAAGAGGGTTATCCCAGTTGTCACGCAGTGCTCTGAAATCCACAATCTCATTTTAAGTGACATTCCCAGATCCATGGTCGGAACCTATGTTGTAGCTATGGCGCAAAGCGGGAAAGATCATGGGAGAGCATACTTCTTACAAGAGGTGCTGTTTGTACCCGGATACAAAAGTCTTGAGTTGCTGAAAGTTGTCACCTGTGACAAGTACGAATTCTGGGACATGGCCTAGAGATGCCCACGCACTTAACAGCTCTTGTGCCTTGCTTTCAACAAATACTTCCTTCCCATCTACTGCACAGCAAAACCAATCCAGGCACCAGGAGAACCAGCAAGGTCCCAGCTTCTTACTTGGGCAAGACGGATCCCATGTGCTGTGTGTTAGGAACAGATTCAAGTGAACATGCTAAGAGCCTTGATTGTCTCCAAGGAGACCAAGTTACATACACTTTGACACAATTCCATTACGAGAACGGTGGCACTCCTACTGTCTACTGTAAAAGGAACAGTAGGTCAGTGGAGGGCAAGCGAGTGTACATGCTCTCGGTTGTCAACCTGAGACAGGGACAGGATGAAATACCGGAGCTCTACGTGTCTACAACAGTTAGGTTTTGCAGGGCCGTGAAACGAAGCTGTGTCAAGGGCAATGGGGAGCCAGTGAGCAGCTGGAAAGAGACAATGCAGGAGTTGGACAGGGATACTTTCATCCTCGGACCGAGATGCATCAGGAGATATACAATACCGCATTGACTGCCTTTACCAAACGTGTCAACCCAAACAGCTGGTGTAATTATACACCCAAGCACATTGCGAGCACAATTGAGGATCCCGTCATGGTTGAGGTTGTGGACTTGGCCATTAAATTCATGGACAGCAAGATCCCCAATGCGTTTGCAGTTGCGGAGCTGTTATGTTGCCCCATGAAGAAAGTGCAGGAATATCAGAGGTTTTGGAGCATGACATCTCTGACAAACTAGTTAACACTGCCGTAAAGAAGAAGCATTACAACATGATTAAAGCACAGATGACAATGGACTGGACCGAGTTGGGAAACATTGCTTCCAGTTACGGTCAACTGAGATACCAGGGCGATAATAAGAAGGTGTCAGCATGCAAATCGTTGTACAAAGATTCTACCATGGAAACGCAGCCAAAGCCCAACAAATGTGGCACAGCTTGATTGAACCTGACACAAATAAGGACAAAATGTTGGGGCAGCTGAATTCCAGAGCTAAGGTACTCTTTCTAAAACTCCGCATCAAGTACAAAAAAATTGAAGGGGCTCAAATTAAGAGACAAGCACCCTGAAGAAGCAGATGGCCCAGATGGGCCTTCTAATCATGCTGCCGAGGGTGAGGAGCACAATGACGTCAAGACCGGAGTCCGGAGCGGTCTATACTCTATAGCCATGCCGGAAGCTATTCCCATTTGGACGTGGATAAAGAACATGTCAACTCTGCTGATGAGTGAACCGTGGCTGACAGGAGAACACCTGAGGAGAGAAGCTGTTTGCACGCTCCTTGCATTAGACAACAGTCTCCTAGACAGTAGCCACAGCATCCTCCTCAAAGACTGGGTCATTAACAATCGCCCCGTGGTCAATGTGCTTAGGAGCCATAGCTTGCAGGACAGACTCAGTAAAGCTCTCGCGGATTGCTTAACATCTACCTCCACAGAGAACTGGAAACACAAGATATTGATGTCCTTCCAGGGGGCCCCAAGTAAATCTGCGGGGCTTTCAGACCAGACTACACACATCAAGAGGGTCATCAAGCGGAACCCTAGCATGAGACATGTACATGCCAAAAAAATACAACTCACAACAGCTGTCAAGCAAGATCGCATATATGACAGGAATAAGCGATCAACTTGTAAATCTAGGCGGGGCTACAAGGAGAAGGAGGAGGAGGAGGAGGATGAGGGGTGTAACAAGGATAAAGAGGATATTCTTTTAACCTCTAAGCCATTCGGGACCAAGTTCAACAAGAAGGCTCAGGCTCGCGAGTCACAAATCCACAACAAGACCACAATGGAGAAGGGCCTTATGCTGTGCGAGGCCATGGAAGTGACCAGTGACAATGAAGAGTGGGACCAAGAGGGGACAAAGACGATGAATATGAGATCCCTGGCGAGGACTTGGAGGCCACGATGCATAGGGACAACATTGAGAGTTCTGACGAATATGATTACAGTGACAAATTCATAGATGATGGTTCCACAGATGAAGACTGTAGCAGTGATGAGGAGGAGGATGAACAGGCATTTTGTGCACAACAAAAACGGAGGCGGGCTGTTCGAAGGGTTAAACGTGTGTCTCATTCACAGTCTG
Source organism: Etheostoma spectabile (assembly GCF_008692095.1). NCBI lineage: Eukaryota > Metazoa > Chordata > Actinopteri > Perciformes > Percidae > Etheostoma > Etheostoma spectabile. The sequence goes on from NW_022603454.1 coordinate 7,960, forward strand.
AAGAAGAAGACAACTCTCGCCAGCCCGGCACTAGTGGTGAAACAAAAGAGGACACTGGTTTATATAAGCGCACACTATCATCATCGTCAGATGAGGAGTCAATCAAGCACACTGTGAAGCGCCTCAAATGTGTGAAGGATAGACGTGTGAAGGAAAAACCGATCAGGGCTCAAAGGGAAACGTCTGTCCTGAGTGCTAAAAGAGAAGAGAAACCTGGAAATAGAATGGATGTTTCAAAGAGGAGTAAAATAGTAAAGTCAAAAAAAAACACATGTACCCTCCAGAAACGAGATTCTCCAACTTACACAGATAAGCTTTTAGTCTCAGAAACAGATGACCCGGAGGTGCATTGGGGCGGGGTCAATGTCAATATAAAATGTCATCCATCCCCAAGCACCCAGGTCAGACAAGAGAAGCGGAGATTGCTCAGAAAGACCCAAAAGGTCAAACCCGAGAATACGCCCATCCACAAACATGAACCGATAGAGCAAGGAAAGCGACAGGAGTCACTCAGGAACCACCCTGTGGCTAAAGCTTCACGTCTGAGTCCTGGTGCTACACAGACACAGGTGCCAAGGCTACACGGCAAGGCTGCCAACCTTGCCAAGTTGACCAAACAAGCCGTGTGGCCTAGTTACCACACCCTTGAGTCTGATCAAGAGGACCACAGGGACCGTGACGGTAAAGAGGAACAGGCAGACAGTGAGGATACCTCAACTCATCTGCACGAGAGTACGTCAGAGGACGAGGATTTAGCTCTGGGGCCCGACCGTCTAGACATTAGATCTGACAAGACAGGGACTGAAGACGAGACTGAAACTGACTCTGATGATAACCGTAGTGTCAGAGTTCATTTGTCCTGATATTTTCAATCATGTCGTCCAATGTGAGGAAAAGGCCAAGAGCCCCACCGGGGCCCAGCAATGCTTCTATGATACAGTATTTGGAACGTCTAGCCAATGCTGTATGCACGTCTCAGTTAGATGAACCTTGTTCGGCAGTAGTGTTGTCATCTAAGTATTCAAGTCCAGGACCCAAGGTCGTGCATAATACTCTGGATAGATACTTAGTTAGGAAATGATTGTTTGGAAGGCCTAGGAAATTGTATTCTACTCTGCATTTGTTTCCTCCTTTTTAAGTCTACTTTGCCACATGCTATTCATGTTTGTATACTGATTACAATGGGTTGACTTCTTGTCACTGTTGTGTTCTGACAGTATTGTCACATCTATACCATGCTCCATGCAAAAAACATTAAAGTAGGTCACAACCTTTGAGTTTCTGAATGTCCTTATTGCGCATATGCACACACATAATTGAAGTTGACTCGAAATCACAAGATGTATTACCTAATGCAAATAATGAAACACCTGAACTGAGGGGCACTGTCATATTTATTACACAGGAAAGACAACAATGAAACACACAACTCTAATACAAAACTAAAATCCCATAATCTACAAAATACAACAAAGAAATGCCTTTACGTATACCTTTTGGCAGTGTGAAAACAAAGTGTAAATTGGTTGACAGTGATTAGTCAAATCAAACTACAATGCAGCTTGAAGCTGGTGACAAACTGTAGGTTTCTTCTGAAGACTCTTCATGAAGACCATGTTTGTTCAGGTTCTGTGGTTGAGGCCAACAATTTTAAACATGAAATTAAATCACATCACATTTTACCAGTTTAGCACAGGCAGTAGTTTACAAAGTTATTCCACCTCATAATTGTTGGAATTTTTTGTTGCACTTTTGTCCAAATTGTTCTGTGTTTTCTTAAAATTCCTCTTTTCCATTTTTGACTACTCTTTGCTGTTTTGATACTACAACAATGTGCATTATATACATGACTGTATAGAAATCCTGACATTATTCCAGCTTAATTTCAAGTCGGGAGGAGACATCACCTATCCAGTGTGTCTCTCAGGTATCTTCAGAGCATTCTGATGTACGGTTTTAAAATTAAGGCCTTGAAACCAAGGCTATATTGACACTTTTTCAGGCTAGTAAAGGCATATTCTTCTCTTTTTCAGGCTACTCTAAATAGAAATCCTGACGTTATTCCAGCTTAATTCCAAGTCTGGAGGAGACATCACCTATCCAGTGTTTCTCTCAGGTAATTTCAGAGCATTCTGATGTACGGTTTTATAATTAAGGCCTTGAAACCAAGGCTATATTGACACTTTTTCAGGCTAGTAAAGGCATATTCTTTCTTTTTCAGGCTACTCTAAATAGAAATCCTGACGTTATTCTAGCTTAATTCCAAGTCTGGAGGAGACATCACCTATCCAGTGTGTCTCTCAGGTATCTTCAGAGCATTCTGATGTACGGTTTTAAAATTAAGGCCTTGAAACCAAGGCTATATTGACACTTTTTCAGGCTAGTAAAGGCATATTCTTCTCTTTTTCAGAAGGCATATTCTTCTCTTTTTCAGGCTACTCTAAATAGGAATCCTGACGTTATGCCAGCTTCATTCCAAGTCTGGAGGAGACATCACCTATCCAGTGTGTCTCTCACATAATTTCAGAGCATTCTGATGTACGGTTTTAAAATTAGGGCCTTAAAACCAAGGCTATATTGACACTTTTTCAGGCTAGTAAAGGCATATTCTTCTCTTTTTCAGAAGGCATATTCTTCTCTATTTCAGGCTACTCTAAATAGGAATCCTGACGTTATGCTAGCTTCATTCCAAGTCTGGTGGGGACATCACCTATCCAGTGTTTCTCTCAGGTATTTTCAGAGCATTCTGATTTACGGTTTTAAAATTAAGGCCTTGAAACCAAGGCTATATTGACACTTTTTCAGGCTAGTAAAGGCATATTCTTCTCTTTTTCAGGCAACTCTAAATAGAAATCCTGACGTTATTCCAGCTTAATTCCAAGTCTGGAGGAGACATCACCTATCCAGTGTGTCTCTCACATAATTTCAGAGCAATCTGATGTACGGTTTTAAAATTAGGGCCTTAAAACCAAGGCTAAATTGACACATTTTCAGGCTAGTAAAGGCATATTCTTCTCTTTTTCAGGCTACTCTAAATAGGAATCCTGACGTTATGCCAGCTTCATTCCAAGTCTGGAGGAGACATCACCTATCCAGTGTGTCTCTCAGGTATTTTCGGAGCATTCTGATGTACGGTTTTAAAATTAAGGCCTTGAAACCAAGGCTATATTGACACTTTTTCAGGCTAGTAAAGGTATATTCTTCTCTTTTTCAGAAGGCATATTCTTCTCTTTTTCAGGCTACTCTAAATAGGAATCCTGACGTTATGCCAGCTTCATTCCAAGTCTGGAGGAGACATCACCTATCCAGTGTGTCTCTCACATAATTTCAGAGCATTCTGATGTACGGTTTTAAAATTAAGGCCTTGAAACCAAGGCTATATTGACACTTTTTCAGGCTAGTAAAGGCATATTCTTCTCTTTTTCAGAAGGCATATTCTTCTCTTTTTCAGGCAACTCTAAATAGAAATCCTGACGTTATTCCAGCTTAATTCCAAGTCTGGAGGAGACATCACCTATCCAGTGTGTCTCTCAGGTATCTTCAGAGCATTCTGATGTACGGTTTTAAAATTAGGGCCTTAAAACCAAGGCTATATTGACACTTTTTCAGGCTAGTAAAGGTATATTCTTCTCTTTTTCAGAAGGCATATTCTTCTCTTTTTCAGGCTACTCTAAATAGGAATCCTGACGTTATGCCAGCTTCATTCCAAGTCTGGAGGAGACATCACCTATCCAGTGTGTCTCTCACATAATGTCAGAGCATTCCGATGTACGGTTTTAAAATTAAGGCCTTGAAACCAAGGCTACATTGACACTTTTTCAGGCTAGTAAAGGCATATTCTTCTCTTTTCAGGCAACTCTAAATAGAAATCCTGACGTTATTCCAGCTTAATTCAAGTCGGGAGGAGACATCACCTATCCAGTGTGTCTCTCAGGTATCTTCAGAGCATTCTGATGTACGGTTTTAAATTAAGGCCTTGAAACCAAGGCTATATTGACACTTTTTCAGGCTAGTAAAGGCATATTCTTCTCTTTTTCAGGCTACTCTAAATAGAAATCCTGACGTTATTCCAGCTTAATTCCAAGTCTGGAGGAGACATCACCTATCCAGTGTTTCTCTCAGGTAATTTCAGAGCATTCTGATGTACGGTTTTAAAATTAAGGCCTTGAAACCAAGGCTATATTGACACTTTTTCAGGCTAGTAAAGGCATATTCTTCTCTTTTTCAGGCTACTCTAAATAGAAATCCTGACGTTATTCCAGCTTAATTCCAAGTCTGGAGGAGACATCACCTATCCAGTGTGTCTCTCAGGTATCTTCAGAGCATTCTGATGTACGGTTTTAAAATTAAGGCCTTGAAACCAAGGCTATATTGACACTTTTTCCGGCTAGTAAAGGCATATTCTTCTCTTTTTCAGAAGGCATATTCTTCTCTTTTTCAGGCTACTCTAAATAGGAATCCTGACGTTATGCCAGCTTCATTCCAAGTCTGGAGGAGACATCACCTATCCAGTGTGTCTCTCACATAATTTCAGAGCATTCTGATGTACGGTTTTAAAATTAGGGCCTTAAAACCAAGGCTATATTGACACTTTTTCAGGCTAGTAAAGGCATATTCTTCTCTTTTTCAGGCTACTCTAAATAGAAATCCTGACGTTATTCCAGCTTAATTCCAAGTCTGGAGGAGACATCACCTATCCAGTGTGTCTCTCACATAATTTCAGAGCATTCTGATGTACGGTTTTAAAATTAAGGCCTTGAAACCAAGGCTATATTGACACTTTTTCAGGCTAGTAAAGGCATATTCTTCTCTTTTTCAGAAGGCATATTCTTCTCTTTTTCAGGCTACTCTAAATAGGAATCCTGACGTTATGCCAGCTTCATTCCAAGTCTGGTGGGAACATCACCTATCCAGTGTTTTTCTCAGTTAATTCAGAGCATTCTGATGTACGGTTTTAAAATTAAGGCCTTGAAACCAAGGCTATATTGACACTTTTTCAGGCTAGTAAAGGCATATTATTCTCTTTTCAGAAGGTATATTCTTCTCCCTTTCAGGCTACTCTAAATAGGAATCCTGACGTTATGCCAGCTTCATTCCAAGTCTGGAGGAGACATCACCTATCCAGTGTGTCTCTCACATAATTCAGAGCATTCTGATGTACGGTTTTAAAATTAAGGCCTTGAAACCAAGGCTATATTGACACTTTTCAGGCTAGTAAAGGCATATTCTTCTCTTTTTCAGGCTACTCTAAATAGAAATCCTGACGTTATTCCAGCTTAATTCCAAGTCTGGAGGAGACATCACCTATCCAGTGTGTCTCTCAGGTATCTTCAGAGCATTCTGATGTACGGTTTTAAAATTAAGGCCTTGAAACCAAGGCTATATTGACACTTTTTCAGGCTAGTAAAGGCATATTCTTCTCTTTTTCAGAAGGCATATTCTTCTCTTTTTCAGGCTACTCTAAATAGGAATCCTGACGTTATGCCAGCTTCATTCCAAGTCTGGAGGAGACATCACCTATCCAGTGTGTCTCTCACATAATTTCAGAGCATTCTGATGTACGGTTTTAAAATTAGGGCCTTAAAACCAAGGCTATATTGACACTTTTTCAGGCTAGTAAAGGCATATTCTTCTCTTTTTCAGGCTACTCTAAATAGGAATCCTGACGTTATGCCAGCTTCATTCCAAGTCTGGAGGAGACATCACCTATCCAGTGTGTCTCTCAGGTATTTTCAGAGCATTCTGATGTACGGTTTTAAAATTAAGGCCTTGAAACCAAGGCTATATTGACACTTTTTCAGGCTAGTAAAGGCATATTCTTCTCTTTTTCAGAAGGCATATTCTTCTCTTTTTCAGGCTACTCTAAATAGGAATCCTGACGTTATGCCAGCTTCATTCCAAGTCTGGTGGGGACATCACCTATCCAGTGTTTCTCTCAGTTAATTTCAGAGCATTCTAATGTACGGTTTTAAAATTAAGGCCTTGAAACCAAGGCTATATTGACACTTTTTCAGGCTAGTAAAGGCATATTATTCTCTTTTTCAGAAGGCATATTCTTCTCTTTTTCAGGCTACTCTAAATAGGAATCCTGACGTTATGCCAGCTTCATTCCAAGTCTGGAGGAGACATCACCTATCCAGTGTGTCTCTCACATAATGTCAGAGCATTCTGATGTACGGTTTTAAAATTAAGGCCTTGAAACCAAGGCTACATTGACACTTTTTCAGGCTAGTAAAGGCATATTCTTCTCTTTTTCAGGCAACTCTAAATAGAAATCCTGACATTATTCCAGCTTAATTCCAAGTCGGGAGGAGACATCACCTATCCAGTGTGTCTCTCAGGTATCTTCAGAGCATTCTGATGTACGGTTTTAAAATTAAGGCCTTGAAACCAAGGCTATATTGACACTTTTTCAGGCTAGTAAAGGCATATTCTTCTCTTTTTCAGAAGGCATATTCTTCTCTTTTTCAGGCTACTCTAAATAGGAATCCTGACGTTATGCCAGCTTCATTCCAAGTCTGGAGGAGACATCACCTATCCAGTGTGTCTCTCACATAATTCAGAGCATTCTGATGTACGGTTTTAAAATTAAGGCCTTGAAACCAAGGCTATATTGACACTTTTTCAGGCTAGTAAAGGCATATTCTTCTCTTTTTCAGGCAACTCTAAATAGAAATCCTGACGTTATTCCAGCTTAATTCCAAGTCTGGAGGAGACATCACCTATCCAGTGTGTCTCTCAGGTATCTTCAGAGCATTCTGATGTACGGTTTTAAAATTAAGGCCTTGAAACCAAGGCTATATTGACACTTTTTCAGGCTAGTAAAGGCATATTCTTCTCTTTTTCAGAAGGCATATTCTTCTCTTTTTCAGGCTACTCTAAATAGGAATCCTGACGTTATGCCAGCTTCATTCCAAGTCTGGAGGAGACATCACCTATCCAGTGTGTCTCTCACATAATTTCAGAGCATTCTGATGTACGGTTTTAAAATTAAGGCCTTGAAACCAAGGCTATATTGACACTTTTTCAGGCTAGTAAAGGCATATTCTTCTCTTTTTCAGAAGGCATATTCTTCTCTTTTTCAGGCTACTCTAAATAGAAATCCTGACGTTATGCCAGCTTCATTCCAAGTCTGGAGGAGACATCACCTATCCAGTGTGTCTCTCAGGTAATTTCAGAGCATTCTGATGTACGGTTTTAAAATTAAGGCCTTGAAACCAAGGCTATATTGACACTTTTTCAGGCTAGTAAAGGCATATTCTTCTCTTTTTCAGGCTACTCTAAATAGAAATCCTGACGTTATTCCAGCTTAATTCCAAGTCTGGAGGAGACATCACCTATCCAGTGTGTCTCTCAGGTAATTTCAGAGCATTCTGATGTACGGTTTTAAAATTAAGGCCTTGAAACCAAGGCTATATTGACACTTTTTCAGGCTAGTAAAGGCATATTCTTCTCTTTTTCAGGCTACTCTAAATAGAAATCCTGACGTTATTCCAGCTTAATTCCAAGTCTGGAGGAGACATCACCTATCCAGTGTGTCTCTCAGGTAATTTCAGAGCATTCTGATGTACGGTTTTAAAATTAAGGCCTTGAAACCAAGGCTATATTGACACTTTTTCAGGCTAGTAAAGGCATATTCTTCTCTTTTTCAGAAGGCATATTCTTCTCTTTTTCAGGCTACTCTAAATAGGAATCCTGACGTTATGCCAGCTTCATTCCAAGTCTGGTGGGGACATCACCTATCCAGTGTTTCTCTCAGTTAATTTCAGAGCATTCTGATGTACGGTTTTAAAATTAAGGCCTTGAAACCAAGGCTATATTGACACTTTTTCAGGCTAGTAAAGGCATATTCTTCTCTTTTTCAGAAGGCATATTCTTCTCTTTTCAGGCTACTCTAAATAGGAATCCTGACGTTATGCCAGCTTCATTCCAAGTCTGGAGGAGACATCACCTATCCAGTGTGTCTCTCACATAATTTCAGAGCATTCTGATGTACGGTTTTAAAATTAAGGCCTTGAAACCAAGGCTATATTGACACTTTTTCAGGCTAGTAAAGGCATATTCTTCTCTTTTTCAGGCTACTCTAAATAGAAATCCTGACGTTATTCCAGCTTAATTCCAAGTCTGGAGGAGACATCACCTATCCAGTGTGTCTCTCAGGTAATTTCAGAGCATTCTGATGTACGGTTTTAAAATTAAGGCCTTGAAACCAAGGCTATATTGACACTTTTTCAGGCTAGTAAAGGCATATTCTTCTCTTTTTCAGAAGGCATATTCTTCTCTTTTTCAGGCTACTCTAAATAGGAATCCTGACGTTATGCCAGCTTCATTCCAAGTCTGGAGGAGACATCACCTATCCAGTGTGTCTCTCACATAATTTCAGAGCATTCTGATGTACGGTTTTAAAATTAGGGCCTTAAAACCAAGGCTATATTGACACTTTTTCAGGCTAGTAAAGGCATATTCTTCTCTTTTTCAGGCTACTCTAAATAGGAATCCTGACGTTATGCCAGCTTCATTCCAAGTCTGGTGGGGACATCACCTATCCAGTGTTTCTCTCAGTTAATTTCAGAGCATTCTGATGTACGGTTTTAAAATTAAGGCCTTGAAACCAAGGCTATATTGACACTTTTTCAGGCTAGTAAAGGCATATTCTTCTCTTTTTCAGAAGGCATATTCTTCTCTTTTTCAGGCTACTCTAAATAGGAATCCTGACGTTATGCCAGCTTCATTCCAAGTCTGGAGGAGACATCACCTATCCAGTGTGTCTCTCACATAATTTCAGAGCATTCTGATGTACGGTTTTAAAATTAAGGCCTTGAAACCAAGGCTATATTGACACTTTTTCAGGCTAGTAAAGGCATATTCTTCTCTTTTTCAGGCTACTCTAAATAGAAATCCTGACGTTATTCCAGCTTAATTCCAAGTCTGGAGGAGACATCACCTATCCAGTGTGTCTCTCAGGTATTTCAGAGCATTCTGATGTACGGTTTTAAAATTAAGGCCTTGAAACCAAGGCTATATTGACACTTTTTCAGGCTAGTAAAGGCATATTCTTCTCTTTTTCAGAAGGCATATCTTCTCTTTTTCAGGCTACTCTAAATAGGAATCCTGACGTTATGCCAGCTTCATTCCAAGTCTGGAGGAGACATCACCTATCCAGTGTGTCTCTCAGGTAATTTCAGAGCATTCTGATGTACGGTTTTAAAATTAAGGCCTTGAAACCAAGGCTATATTGACACTTTTTCAGGCTAGTAAAGGCATATTCTTCTCTTTTTCAGAAGGCATATTCTTCTCTTTTTCAGGCTACTCTAAATAGGAATCCTGACGTTATGCCAGCTTCATTCCAAGTCTGGAGGAGACATCACCTATCCAGTGTGTCTCTCAGGTAATTTCAGAGCATTCTGATGTACGGTTTTAAAATTAAGGCCTTGAAACCAAGGCTATATTGACACTTTTTCAGGCTAGTAAAGGCATATTCTTCTCTTTTTCAGGCTACTCTAAATAGGAATCCTGACGTTATTCCAGCTTAATTCCAAGTCTGGAGGAGACATCACCTATCCAGTGTGTCTCTCAGTAATTTCAGAGCATTCTGATGTACGGTTTTAAAATTAAGGCCTTGAAACCAAGGCTATATTGACACTTTTTCAGGCTAGTAAAGGCATATTCTTCTCTTTTCAGAAGGCATATTCTTCTCTTTTTCAGGCTACTCTAAATAGGAATCCTGACGTTATGCCAGCTTCATTCCAAGTCTGGAGGAGACATCACCTATCCAGTGTGTCTCTCACATAATTTCAGAGCATTCTGATGTACGGTTTTAAAATTAAGGCCTTGAAACCAAGGCTATATTGACACTTTTTCAGGCTAGTAAAGGCATATTCTTCTCTTTTTCAGGCTACTCTAAATAGAAATCCTGACGTTATTCCAGCTTATTCCAAGTCTGGAGGAGACATCACCTATCCAGTGTGTCTCTCAGGTAATTTCAGAGCATTCTGATGTACGGTTTTAAAATTAAGGCCTTGAAACCAAGGCTATATTGACACTTTTTCAGGCTAGTAAAGGCATATTCTTCTCTTTTTCAGAAGGCATATTCTTCTCTTTTTCAGGCTACTCTAAATAGGAATCCTGACGTTATGCCAGCTTCATTCCAAGTCTGGAGGAGACATCACCTATCCAGTGTGTCTCTCAGGTAATTTCAGAGCATTCTGATGTACGGTTTTAAATTAAGGCCTTGAAACCAAGGCTATATTGACACTTTTTCAGGCTAGTAAAGGCATATTCTTCTCTTTTTCAGAAGGCATATTCTTCTCTTTTTCAGGCTACTCTAAATAGGAATCCTGACGTTATGCCAGCTTCATTCCAAGTCTGGAGGAGACATCACCTATCCAGTGTGTCTCTCAGGTAATTTCAGAGCATTCTGATGTACGGTTTTAAAATTAAGGCCTTGAAACCAAGGCTATATTGACACTTTTTCAGGCTAGTAAAGGCATATTCTTCTCTTTTTCAGGCTACTCTAAATAGAAATCCTGACGTTATTCCAGCTTAATTCCAAGTCTGGAGGAGACATCACCTATCCAGTGTGTCTCTCAGGTATCTTCAGAGCATTCTGATGTACGGTTTTAAAATTAAGGCCTTGAAACCAAGGCTATATTGACACTTTTTCAGGCTAGTAAAGGCATATTCTTCTCTTTTTCAGAAGGCATATTCTTCTCTTTTTCAGGCTACTCTAAATAGGAATCCTGACGTTATGCCAGCTTCATTCCAAGTCTGGAGGGGACATCACCTATCCAGTGTTTCTCTCAGTTAATTTCAGAGCATTCTGATGTACGGTTTTAAAATTAAGGCCTTGAAACCAAGGCTATATTGACACTTTTTCAGGCTAGTAAAGGCATATTCTTCTCTTTTCAGAAGGCATATTCTTCTCTTTTTCAGGCTACTCTAAATAGGAATCCTGACGTTATGCCAGCTTCATTCCAAGTCTGGTGGGAACATCACCTATCCAGTGTTTCTCTCAGTTAATTTCAGAGCATTCTGATGTACGGTTTTAAAATTAAGGCCTTGAAACCAAGGCTATATTGACACTTTTTCAGGCTAGTAAAGGCATATTCTTCTCTTTTTCAGGCTACTCTAAATAGAATCCTGACGTTATTCCAGCTTCATTCCAAGTCTGGAGGAGACATCACCTATCCAGTGTGTCTCTCACATAATTTCAGAGCATTCTGATGTACGGTTTTAAAATTAAGGCCTTGAAACCAAGGCTATATTGACACTTTTTCAGGCTAGTAAAGGCATATTCTTCTCTTTTTCAGGCTACTCTAAATAGAAATCCTGACGTTATTCCAGCTTAATTCCAAGTCTGGAGGAGACATCACCTATCCAGTGTGTCTCTCAGGTAATTTCAGAGCATTCTGATGTACGGTTTTAAAATTAAGGCCTTGAAACCAAGGCTATATTGACACTTTTTCAGGCTAGTAAAGGCATATTCTTCTCTTTTTCAGAAGGCATATTCTTCTCTTTTTCAGGCTACTCTAAATAGGAATCCTGACGTTATGCCAGCTTCATTCCAAGTCTGGAGGAGACATCACCTATCCAGTGTGTCTCTCAGGTAATTTCAGAGCATTCTGATGTACGGTTTAAAATTAAGGCCTTGAAACCAAGGCTATATTGACACTTTTTCAGGCTAGTAAAGGCATATTCTTCTCTTTTTCAGAAGGCATATTCTTCTCTTTTTCAGGCTACTCTAAATAGGAATCCTGACGTTATGCCAGCTTCATTCCAAGTCTGGAGGAGACATCACCTATCCAGTGTGTCTCTCAGGTAATTTCAGAGCATTCTGATGTACGGTTTTAAAATAAGGCCTTGAAACCAAGGCTATATTGACACTTTTTCAGGCTAGTAAAGGCATATTCTTCTCTTTTTCAGGCTACTCTAAATAGAAATCCTGACGTTATTCCAGCTTATTCCAAGTCTGGAGGAGACATCACCTATCCAGTGTGTCTCTCAGGTATTTCAGAGCATTCTGATGTACGGTTTTAAAATTAAGGCCTTGAAACCAAGGCTATATTGACACTTTTTCAGGCTAGTAAAGGCATATTCTTCTCTTTTCAGAAGGCATATTCTTCTCTTTTTCAGGCTACTCTAAATAGGAATCCTGACGTTATGCCAGCTTCATTCCAAGTCTGGAGGAGACATCACCTATCCAGTGTGTCTCTCACATAATTTCAGAGCATTCTGATGTACGGTTTTAAAATTAAGGCCTTGAAACCAAGGCTATATTGACACTTTTTCAGGCTAGTAAAGGCATATTCTTCTCTTTTTCAGAAGGCATATTCTTCTCTTTTCAGGCTACTCTAAATAGGAATCCTGACGTTATGCCAGCTTCATTCCAAGTCTGGTGGGGACATCACCTATCCAGTGTTTCTCTCAGGTAATTTCAGAGCATTCTGATGTACGGTTTTAAAATTAAGGCCTTGAAACCAAGGCTATATTGACACTTTTTCAGGCTAGTAAGGCATATTCTTCTCTTTTTCAGAAGGCATATTCTTCTCTTTTCAGGCTACTCTAAATAGGAATCCTGACGTTATGCCAGCTTAATTCCAAGTCTGGAGGAGACATCACCTATCCAGTGTGTCTCTCACATAATTTCAGAGCATTCTGATGTACGGTTTTAAAATTAAGGCCTTGAAACCAAGGCTATATTGACACTTTTTCAGGCTAGTAAAGGCATATTCTTCTCTTTTTCAGGCTACTTCTAGGCTACTCTAATAGGAATCCTGACGTTATGCCAGCTTCATTCCAAGTCTGGAGGAGACATCACCTATCCAGTGTGTCTCTCAGGTAATTTCAGAGCATTCTGATGTACGGTTTTAAAATTAAGGCCTTGAAACCAAGGCTATATTGACACTTTTTCAGGCTAGTAAAGGCATATTCTTCTCTTTTTTCTTCTCTTTTTCAGGCTACTCTAAATAGGAATCCTGACGTTATGCCAGCTTCATTCCAAGTCTGGAGGAGACATCACCTATCCAGTGTGTCTCTCACATAATTTCAGAGCATTCTGATGTACGGTTTTAAAATTAAGGCCTTGAAACCAAGGCTATATTGACACTTTTTCAGGCTAGTAAAGGCATATTCTTCTCTTTTTTCTTTCAGGCTACTCTAAATAGAATCCTGACGTTATGCCAGCTTCATTCCAAGTCTGGAGGAGACATCACCTATCCAGTTTGTCTCTCATAATTTCAGAGCATTCTGATGTACGGTTTTAAAATTAGGCCTTGAAACCAAGGCTATATTGACACTTTTTCAGGCTAGTAAAGGCATATTCTTCTCTTTTTCAGAAGGCATATTCTTCTCTTTTTCAGGCTACTCTAATAGGAATCCTGACGTTATGCCAGCTTCATTCCAAGTCTGGAGGAGACATCACCTATCCAGTGTGTCTCTCATAATTTCAGAGCATTCTGATGTACGGTTTTAAAATTAAGGCCTTGAAACCAAGGCTATATTGACACTTTTTCAGGCTAGTAAAGGCATATTCTTCTCTTTTTCAGGCTACTCTAAATAGAATCCTGACGTTATGCCAGCTTCATTCCAAGTCTGGAGGAGACATCACCTATCCAGTGTGTCTCTCACATAATTTCAGAGCATTCTGATGTACGGTTTTAAAATTAAGGCCTTGAAACCAAGGCTATATTGACACTTTTTCAGGCTAGTAAAGGCATATTCTTCTCTTTTTCAGAAGGCATATTCTTCTCTTTTCAGGCTACTCTAAATAGGAATCCTGACGTTATGCCAGCTTCATTCCAAGTCTGGAGGAGACATCACCTATCCAGTGTGTCTCTCACATAATTTCAGAGCATTCTGATGTACGGTTTTTAAAATTAAGGCCTTGAAACCAAGGCTATATTGACACTTTTTCAGGCTAGTAAAGCATATTCTTCTCTTTTTCAGAAGGCATATTCTTCTCTTTTTTCAGGCTACTCTAAATAGGAATCCTGACGTTATGCCAGCTTCATTCCAAGTCTGGAGGGACATCACCTATCCAGTGTTTCTCTCACATAATTTCAGAGCATTCTGATGTACGGTTTTAAAATTAAGGCCTTGAAACCAAGGCTATATTGACACTTTTTCAGGCTAGTAAAGGCATATTCTCTCTTTTTCAGAAGGCATATTCTTCTCTTTTTCAGGCTACTCTAAATAGGAATCCTGACGTTATGCCAGCTTCATTCCAAGTCTGGAGGAGACATCACCTATCCAGTGTTGTCTCTCATGTAATTTCAGAGCATTCTGATGTACGGTTTTAAAATTAGGCCTTGAAACCAAGGCTATATTGACACTTTTTCAGGCTAGTAAAGGCATATTCTTCTCTTTTTCAGGCAACTCTAAATAGAAATCCTGACGTTATTCCAGCTTAATTCCAAGTCTGGAGGAGACATCACCTATCCAGTGTGTCTCTCAGGTAATTTCAGAGCATTCTGATGTACGGTTTTAAAATTAAGGCCTTGAACCAAGGCTATATTGACACTTTTTCGGCTAGTAAGGCATATTCTTCTCTTTTTCAGAAGGCATATTCTTCTCTTTTTCAGGCTACTCTAAATAGGAATCCTGACGTTATGCCAGCTTCATTCCAAGTCTGGAGGAGACATCACCTATCCAGTGTGTCTCTCATAATTTCAGAGCATTCTGATGTACGGTTTTAAAATTAAGGCCTTGAAACCAAGGCTATATTGACACTTTTTCAGGCTAGTAAGGCATATTCTTCTCTTTTTCAGAAGGCATATTCTTCTCTTTTTCAGGCTACTCTAAATAGGAATCCTGACGTTATGCCAGCTTCATTCCAAGTCTGGTGGGACATCACCTATCCAGTGTTGTCTCTCAGTAATTTCAGAGCATTCTGATGTACGGTTTTAAAATTAAGGCCTTGAAACCAAGGCTATATTGACACTTTTTCAGGCTAGTAAAGGCATATTCTTCTCTTTTTCAGAGGCATATTCTTCTCTTTTTCAGGCTCTACTCTAAATAGGAATCCTGACGTTATGCCAGCTTCATTCCAAGTCTGGAGGAGACATCACCTATCCAGTGTGTCTCTCAGGTAATTTCAGAGCATTCTGATGTACGGTTTTAAAATTAAGGCCTTGAAACCAAGGCTATATTGACACTTTTTCAGGCTAGTAAGGCATATTCTTCTCTTTTTCAGGCTACTCTAAATAGGAATCCTGACGTTATGCCAGCTTCATTCCAAGTCTGGAGGAGACATCACCTATCCAGTGTGTCTCTCAGGTATTTCAGAGCATTCTGATGTACGGTTTTAAAATTAAGGCCTTGAAACCAAGGCTATATTGACACTTTTTCAGGCTAGTAAAGGCATATTCTTCTCTTTTTCAGAAGGCATATTCTTCTCTTTTTCAGGCTACTCTAAATAGGAATCCTGACGTTATGCCAGCTTCATTCCAAGTCTGGTGGGACATCACCTATCCAGTGTGTCTCTCAGTAATTTCAGAGCATTCTGATGTACGGTTTTAAATTAAGGCCTTGAAACCAAGGCTATATTGACACTTTTTCAGGCTAGTAAGGCATATTCTTCTCTTTTTCAGCTACTCTAAATAGGAATCCTGACGTTATGCCAGCTTCATTCCAAGTCTGGAGGAGACATCACCTATCCATGTGTCTCTCAGGTATTTTCAGAGCATTCTGATGTACGGTTTTAAAATTAAGGCCTTGAAACCAAGGCTATATTGACACTTTTTCAGGCTAGTAAGGCATATTCTTCTCTTTTTCAGAAGGCATATTCTTCTCTTTTCAGGCTACTCTAAATAGGAATCCTGACGTTATGCCAGCTTCATTCCAAGTCTGGAGAGACATCACCTATCCAGTGTGTCTCTCACATAATTTCAGAGCATTCTGATGTACGGTTTTAAAATTAAGCCTTGAAACCAAGGCTATATTGACACTTTTTCAGGCTAGTAAAGGCATATTCTTCTCTTTTTCAGGCTACTCTAAATAGAACCTGACGTTATGCCAGCTTCATTCCAAGTCTGGAGGAGACATCACCTATCCAGTGTGTCTCTCAGGTAATTTCAGAGCATTCTGATGTACGGTTTTAAAATTAAGGCCTTGAAACCAAGGCTATATTGACACTTTTTCAGGCTAGTAAAGGCATATTCTTCTCTTTTTCAGAAGGCATATTCTTCTCTTTTTCAGGCTACTCTAAATAGGAATCCTGACGTTATGCCAGCTTCATTCCAAGTCTGGAGGAGACATCACCTATCCAGTGTGTCTCTCACATAATTTCAGAGCATTCTGATGTACGTTTTAAAATTAAGGCCTTGAAACCAAGGCTATATTGACACTTTTCAGGCTAGTAAGGCATATTCTTCTCTTTTTCAGAAGGCATATTCTTCTCTTTTTCAGGCTACTCTAAATAGAATCCTGACGTTATGCCAGCTTCATTCCAAGTCTGGTGGGGACATCACCTATCCAGTGTTTCTCTCATTAATTTCAGAGCATTCTGATGTACGGTTTTAAAATAAGGCCTTGAAACCAAGGCTATATTGACACTTTTTTCAGGCTAGTAAAGGCATATTCTTCTCTTTTTCAGAAGGCATATTTTCTCTTTTTCAGGCTACTCTAAATAGGAATCCTGACGTTATGCCAGCTTCATTCCAAGTCTTGAGGAGACATCACCTATCCAGTGTGTCTCTCACATAATTTCAGAGCATTCTGATGTACGGTTTTAAAATTAAGGCCTTGAACCAAGGCTATATTGACACTTTTTCAGGCTAGTAAAGGCATATTCTTCTCTTTTTCAGGCAACTCTAATAAAATCCTGACGTTTTCCAGCTTAATTCAAGTCTGGAGGACATCACCTATCCAGGTGTCTCTCAGTATTTCAGAGCATTCTGATGTACGGTTTTAAATTAAGGCCTTGAAACCAAGGCTATATTGACACTTTTTTCAGGCTAGTAAAGGCATATTCTTCTCTTTTTCAGAAGGCATATTCTTCTCTTTTTCAGGCTACTCTAAATAGGAATCCTGACGTTATGCCAGCTTCATTCCAAGTCTGGAGGAGACATCACCTATCCAGTTTCTCTCTCACATAATTTCAGAGCATTCTGATGTACGGTTTTAAAAATTATCCTTGAAACCAAGGCTATATTGACACTTTTTCAGGCTAGTAAAAGGCATATTCTTCTCTTTTTCAGAAGCTATTCTTCTCTTTTTCAGCTCCTCAAATAGAATCCTACGTTATGCCAGCTTCATTCCAGTCTGGTGGGGACATCACCTC
>NW_022603455.1:0-29740 GCF_008692095.1 Etheostoma spectabile
TCAAATTTGTTGTTACCCTTACAGCTCATTGAAATAATGCTTCATTCCTCCTGAAAGTGATGAAATTAAAAGCTATTTATCATGTATACTTGCATGCCTTTGGTATGTCATAGGATAAAGTAAAGAAGCTGTGAAAAGAGATGAATTATTGCTTATTCTACAAAGATATTCTAAATGGCCTGGACACATTGTTGGTACCCTTGGAAAAGATAATAATAATTGGATTATAGTGATATTTCAAACTAATTAGTTTCTTTAATTAGTATCACACATGTCTCCAATCTTGTAATCAGTCATTCAGCCTATTTAAATGGAGAAAAGTAGTCACTGTGCTGTTTGGTATCATTGTGTGCACCACACTGAACATGACCAGAGAAGCAAAGGAGAGAGTTGTCTGAGGAGATCAGAAAGAAAATAATAGACAAGCATGGTAAAGGTAAAGGCTACAAGACCATCTCCAAGCAGCTTGATGTTCCTGTGACAACAGTTGCAAATATATTAGAAGTTTAAGGTCCATGGAACTGTAGCCAACCTCCCTGGCTTGGACGCAAGAGGAAAATCGACCCCAGATTGAACAGAAGGATAGTGCGAATGGTAGAAAAAGAACCAAGGATAACTGCCAAAGAGATACAAGCTGAACTCCAAGGTGAAGGTACGTCAGTTTCTGATCGCACCATCCGTCGCTTTTTGAGCGAAAGTGGCTCCATGGAAGAAGACCCAGGAGGACTCCACTTTTGAAAGAAAAACATAAAAAGCCAGACTGGAATTTGCTAAAATGCATATTGACAAGCCACAATCCTTCTGGGAGAATGTCCTTTGGACAGATGAGTCAAAACTGGAGCTTTTTGGCAAGTCACATCAGCTCTATGTTCACAGACGAAAAATGAAGCTTTCAAAGAAAAGAACACCATACCTACAGTGAAACATGGAGGAGGCTCGTTATGTTTTGGGGCTGCTTTGCTGCGCCTGGCACAGGGTGCCTTGAATCTGTGCAGGGCACAATGAAATCTCAAGACTATCAAGGCATTCTGGAGCGAAACGTACTGCCCAGTGTCAGAAAGCTCTGTCTCAGTCGCAGGTCATGGGTCCTCCAACAGGATAATGACCCAAAACACACAGCTAAAAGCACCCAAGAATGGATAGGAACAAAACATTGGACTATTCTGAAGTGGCCTTCTATGAGTCCTGATTTGAATCCTATCGAACATCTATGAAAGACCTGAAACTTGCAGTCTGGAGAAGGCACCCATCAAACCTGAGACAGCTGGAGCAGTTTGCTCAGGAAGAGTGGGCCAAACTACCTGTTAACAGTGCAGAAGTCTCATTGAGAGCTACAGAAACGTTTGATTGCAGTGATTGCCTCTAAAGGTTGTGCAACAAATATGAGGTTAGCGGTCCCATCATTTTTGTCCATGCCATTTTCATTTGTTTTCTTATTTACAATATTATGTTGAATAAAAATCAAAAGCAAAGTCTGATTTCTATTAAATATGGAATAAATAATGGTGGATGCCAATTACTTTTGTCCGTTTCAAGTTATTTCAGAGAAAATTGTGCATTCTTCGTTTTTTGTGGAGGGGTACCAACAAATTTGAGCACGTCTGTATGTGCAAGTCAACAGACACATTGGTACATGAACACACTTCAAGAGCTGATGTATACTGGCAACACTTAATGCACATGACCGTGGAGACACACACACACACACACACACACCACACACACACACACACACACACACACACACACACGCACACACACACACACACACACACACACACACACACACACACACACACACACACACACACTCTCACTCTCACTCCCTCTTTGCTTTGTTGCTGCCATCAGTTCAGCCAAATCGCTGCTGGAACCGCTCCCAACTACAGCACCTCATGGGCTGTTTCAGCCAACAGATTGTGTGTGTGTGTGTGTGTATGTGTGTGTGTGAGTCTGGGGCAGAAGCAGGACGGGCTAGATTAGCTCAGGGCAAGTTTCACACACACATCTGCCTGCCTCCCAGACATCTCCTCTCTCTGGCTTCTCCACATGGCCTCCCTTCAGCAAATAACCCATTCATTATCTGCATGAAGCCCTGAAATCAGCTCCATGGAATAGATTTGTGTGTTGGTGAATACAGATTCCTTACTGAAACGACCAACAGCTGCTATTGTGGGGAATCCTTGTAACTGTTGTCTTCAGTACTTCTGCTGCTGCCATGAAACTCACAACATCAAAGTGCTTATAGAGAACTGTATGTGCTTTAAAAAATGGCAATGAATAATGAGGTGAGACTGCAATGTAATA
The DNA here is from genome assembly GCF_008692095.1 of Etheostoma spectabile. Classification (NCBI taxonomy): domain Eukaryota; kingdom Metazoa; phylum Chordata; class Actinopteri; order Perciformes; family Percidae; genus Etheostoma; species Etheostoma spectabile. The sequence goes on from NW_022603455.1 coordinate 2,308, forward strand.
AGTGTCTTTATTCAGAAATGCTGAGTTAAGATAAGGAGCCTACAGCCATGCTAGCGGCTCTGTGAGGCTGTGTTTTGAGCTAAATATTAACGTGCTCATGATGATAATGCTAACATGCAGACGTTTAGCATGTAAAATGTTTACCATCTTTACCATCTCATAGTAGCATGCTAAAATTTGCCCTAAACACACAGTACAGTTGAAGCAGATAGGAATGACATTAGTTATACAGTACATGTGTTTGCTTTACTTTTGTCATATATATATATATATATATATATATATATATATATATATATCTTCATATACATATAGATATATATATATCAGGGCTCAACATCAACCGTTGCCAATTCTTCCTCAGCAGTGACTGTCTTTCCATCTCTGTCTGCACTATATTGTTTTCCCCAAAAAGGAAACAGTGAATAGTTTGGTCAACTGAACTTCAAACCATACTGGACATTTAGTTTTGAGTGGTTTAATTAATGGAACTCCTACCTGATGCCATCCCTGGTCTCATCTCTACTTGGTGCCATCGCCGACCTCATGTCTGTCTCATTCACTCCTTGCCTGTGTTCTTCTTCACTAAGACATATTGTCAAACAAACATTATGTAATAGATTGTCCATATTAGTTTTTCCATTTTAATAATATTAAGAAATTAATTTGTTGGTATCACATGGCTCCCCCTACATTTCCACCTCATCTCAGACCTACCTGTTGCTTTCTCCAGTCTTTCGTGATCTACCATCCTCACAGCTGAATGAAATGAACTTACTGTTAAATATAGCCGCCTAAATTCAATTCTTAAATCAGCCTACTGATGGCATCAGATAAGACAACTATTGTGCAGTAAGGTTGTGCTGCTGTTGAAATTACATTCACATTTTAGATTTTAAAAAGTAGAAATATGGAGAGCCACTTTATAGAGAGAGAGAGAGAGATATAGCCTGTATGTCTGGCAGCACAGCTATCATAATCAGCTAACGGTAAAACAAAATCTATTAATGATTCCATGGTAAACCAGAGTTATATATATGTTATCTTTTCCAGCTTATTGTCATTTATTGCTTATGCTACCTTACATTTACCAGTTGTTATTTTATCATAATAAAATTGACAAATGCATGGGATTGGTACCATAGGGTTTAACCAAAATCAGCTACATTGGTTAGCATTAAGCTACCTTTATCTACTAGTGTTGACAAACACTAGCCAGTCTGAGAACAGTCTGTTAACATGAATATTTCCAAGCCTCCAAGTTTGGTAGCAAAGCCATGCCTGATTCCATGGTAAACCAGAGTTATTGCATTTGTAATGTTTCCCAGATTCTTTTCATTTATTTTGCATGCTACCTTACATTTTCCAGTTTTCAGCGCAGCAACCTCAGTTTTGCATTTGCCAAGGTAACCGCGAACCCTCATTTGGCTGCTACATTCTCAATGTTAGCAAGCGCTAGCTAGTCTGTTAACATGAATATTTGCAAGTCTACAAGCACACAAGTCACACTTTGAATCCTACCTGTAGCCTTTTGCCGTCCACTTCTTTAATGGTGTTGCACCCTTGACATGCCATCTCTTTTGCCTTTCTTTTCTATTTTTAGCCCCCGACATCTTTATCCATCATCATTCCATGCATTATCCATCTTTTTCCATAGACGACAACTCACTACATCATACCTGCTCGCTCACTGCTCACGGCGCCCCCGCTCCCATTTCTATGTCAAATTCTATGATGGAATCTTGAGATGAGATAGGGCGCCTACTCTAGCCTGTTAGTCTTCTAAAATGTCATGTAACATGGAAATGCAGAAAAGATTTAGAAACAAACAACAGCAGCTTCATACAGAAAATACCAAAATAAATATATATAAACATTTTTTTAACCATCGCTTTGGCACCCCCCATGGTGCGATATAGTGCATACCCACTTTTTGCGCCACTGATTGTATAGACTCCCAACCAGATTCAAGTCTAGGTTTTTTTGGCTGTGAAACCCTTATATTCTTGTTCAAAAGACAACCAGTGCTTGGTTTGTTGAATGCCTATGCTGTGGTACACACAGTATCTTGTTTAAATTAAAATCTCTACAATCGATTTCTCTTTATGAATGGGCCTACATTTGTCTCAGTTGAATCTTCCCTCAATCGTCACAGGCCTCAGCGTGATTGTTCCACCTGCGTGCATCGCAGTAGGATGGTGTTAGATGAATGATGAGTCTTGCTGTGCCGGGGGGTTCTGTCAGACATAACACTGACTGAAGGTCAATATTTGGTTCATCAGACCACATATTTTGTGTCATGCTCTCAGAGCTTTAACATTGTTTCTTTTTTCAAACATTGGGCCTGCCGCTTCGGGTGCTCTTCATCTTCATGATCGAGGTCCTTCATGCCCGATTACTCAACTTGATAACAGTTGCACGAAGAGTGAAGATACTGTAGCTTTTACAATTTTTTTTACTGATTGAATGTGTTGACCAACTTCATCTGGTTAATTGGGGACCTTGTGTATTTTCTTTTGCTATGCTTGTGGCGTTGCTCTATGTATGACCATGTCAGTTTGCTTGGTCAGTCGGGTGCTTGGCCCACCAGTGTGTTCCAGACTGAAATATCTCAACAGCTATGAGATAGCTTGCCTTGTCATTTTGTAAAGATGTTCATGGTCACCAGATGGTGTATCAGACTGAGGAATAGAGTCTGCACACTAATGCTCCAATTAAATATTTATTTATTTAATTACCTCAAAGGTGACGTTTTGAGTATCCTGCTTTTCTTCATACAAAAAAAAATGAAAACACAGACACCTTTTAATGACCTAGCAGGGCAGGTCATTTGACGGAGTAATACATTTGATTGCCATATATAGAATTAATAAATGAATGCATATATACAGTACATTTTTAGATAGATCTATCACACAAGTACAAATTACTGAAAAAAAGATGCTTGAAAGTACTTAGTAAAATAGTGACAATGTGATTTTTGTTTACAACCAACATACTATGTACCGCTAACTATTGGATAGGTATGAAATTACGTACAGTCATTCATCTCCCCCTCAGGATAATTTCTAAAAACTTTGGTTAATCCCATACCATTGGTATAGTGCCAACATCAGGACAAGGTTAACACTACTAGTAGGGCTACCTGCAAAACTAATGACAGTCAGCCTCAGCTGTTCTTTGTGTTTAGTCCCACAATAGGTAGCAAATGTTAGCATGCATATGTGCTCAAATAAGATGGTAAACATGATAAACATAAAGATCAGCAGGTCTGCATTGTCACTGTGTGCATGTTAAGATACTGACGTTAGCATTTAGCAACATAAGTTCACCCTCCAAGAGCTGCCAGCATAGCGGACCTCTTAGTCTTAAAGCATTTCTTTTCATAAATGTACTGTAACTAAGTTTGAGAGATGACTAAAAAAATTCTCAGTTTTTTTGGTACATAAAAATGAGCTCAAAACAGTCAAGACATAAAAGATAGCCTGAAATGTATAATTCTTCACTAGTAACAGAAACGTATGAGCGTTAGTTTTGCAGTCCTACTTCACATTTCCTCTGTTCTTTGTGTAGATAGCTGACATACTGTTATGTTTTTTAATCACTTACCTAAAAGAAAGCTGCTTAATTTGGGGTTGTGACCTCGTTCCCCCTATAATCCTCTTCTTCTCCTCTACGGCAAACACAATAAGTAACTGACAGATAAATATTTATGGGCTCAAGCTGCATCGGGACCTTTGCCAGTTCCCTATGAATTTTTCATCCAGGGCAAAACTGCAGAAGCTCTTTGGAAGCTGGCATCTTTGTGTACCTAATGTCAGGAAGCGGAGTGGGCCGATGTCACAATTACAGTGTGTCTCCAGTGATATTAATGCTGCAGGGCTATGGCAGGAAACACATGTCAGAGGGTCGAATTACATGCAGTGTTACATTGTAAAGAAGAGAGTTGTGGAGTGGTTACTGTAAGTGTGTATGTGTGTTGTAATACTTGGATTTGTGCACGTTTTACGCACTCCCCTGTTCATTGCTTCCCTTCCGTTCCACCATCACGGGTCAAAGGTGACACCACAGGGTAAGAGGTCAGACAATCAGACAGATATCAATGTGCAGGTAAAACCCAATCTATTGTTGTCTTAGAAAGCCAAGTGGCCAACAGAGGTCTTGGTTCATGACAGAGGTTACAACCGCATTTTGTGTGTGTGTGTGTGTGTGTGTGTGTGTGTGTGTGTGTGTGTGTGTGTGTGTGTCCTGTTTACAAGGGGTCAGGCTCATTTGTAAGATGTCAAACAGAGATGCTCGGACAGAGATCAAGAGCAGCTCACAGGTGCCAGTCCTGCTTTACAGGGGAATTGGGTTCAGTTTGATGTTTGGAGGGAATGATGGGGGGTGGCAGGAAGGGGAGAATGGGTGATGAGTAAAATAGTTGGGGTACGCAGAGAGAGAGTGAGAGAGAGGTTGCAAAGCTCTGCAGACTGATGGAAACAGGGAGAGCAACGATTTGTGATGATGTAAGAAAACAGAAGCCTGACTAATGGCCGCCAAGAAAATAATACCCCTAACTGAAAGGGAGGTGAGAAGAGAAGAGGGAAATGCTTTTCTGCAGCTTATACTCATCTGACTGTTAATGAATGCTCTTGTATGCAAATACAAGCCAACATCTCCCAAGCTCTGGAAACTAAACTGGCTGAATGGACCACAAAGGAAATGAAATGTGAAAAATCTGGGATAGTCAAAATGTGAGCTACATATAAATGGAGGCCATTATTACCATGGTTTGGTGTGCTAGACAAGGACATTTACCTAATCAAAGATTTGCTCGGATATTGAGATTTTGTTACAGACTTTTTTTACTAATTCAAATCATGACTATAGGGCTATGTTATGTCGACAAAGTCCTAAGTCGTGGTATGTGTGATTTCATGACATTATATTGATATGACGTGTGGTATAATGATCCCTGCAATACTCATTAGGAACTTGTAATGGATAAAGTAACCAGACAGGAATGTGTTTTTGGCTTTCCCATCGAAGGTAAAAACTGTACCTGGGGAAAAGTACTAAAATAAATTGATGCAAAACAATCTTTCAAAAATAAATGTTGCCACACCACACCACATTCCGTTATCACATTCCGAGTTTTTTATAAATATTCATCAGTTACTTTGGATATCCACATGAACCACTCCTCACACATCGGCATGAATGAGATCTAATGCTCAGCACTGATTTTAAAAAGAAAAAAAAAGTCACTTTAAAAGCTTGTTTGCATGTCACTCCTGTTATTTCCTTACAAGCAATGTAGCGTTTAAATGCTATTTTTTGGTCCAGCTCAGTGCTGACTGTGCAAAAAATGTATCCAGCAAACTTCACAAAGCCTGTTTGTAACCGGTTGTCAGTCTTGCATAAAGTACTTGAAAGCGATACTGGAGTAAAAGTACAAGTATCTTACAAGAAAATGACTGGTAGACTTTTAAGTCACATTTTAGAATATTACTTGAGTCTAATAATAACTGTACTGTAAGTATCAAAAGTAATTTTCTGATATTAAATGTACTTAATTAGTAAAAGTAAAAGTAAAGAAAACTTTTATTCTGAACTTTAATGTGGCTTCCTTAGAGTAAAGCATAATCAAATCAAATTCAAAGTCTGACATTAACAAAGAGAAAAACAGAAAAAGGATTTTAATTTACTGTGAGGAAGAAATTTTTATTCCAACGTACAAAAACATCACAGGGGAAATACAGTGAAGTGAAAGTATACATTTTATTTAGGAAAAGTAGTGGAGTAAAAGTGAAAGTTTCCAAACATATTAATAAAGAAATAAAGTACAGATACGTGAAGATTATACCTAAGTATGGTAACAAAGTATTTGTACTTTGTTACATCATATCACTTGTAGGCTAATCTTACGTTGAAATATGTTCTTATCATTCCGTAAATATAAAAATAACACCCCACAGTTGCAAATAAGCCACAGGGCTTTATTGTGTTCTCCTGAGTTTTTTTTATGTTTATGTATGGTGCATAGCTGTATCGTATTTTATAATGAAATGGTCAAATAAAATCAATCAATCAATACTGACGTCATTTTCACTTCACCTGTTCAACTGACTTTAGCAGTTTAGATAACACGCTCAACTGTCCCACTGTTATTACAGACATCACGTGAACTCAACATGGACAGTTGCCTCATTCTCGCAGCAGTGCGTTGCTGCAGAATGAATATTGGGGAAACACTGGAGTCTAAACCGCACTCACTCGGCCAGAACTGCAGCACTGTGGCAGTCAGGTTTTAAAGCGCACGCTGTTGTCCACACAATCAGGGGAAACCGCAGAAGCAGCCTTACAAGTTTTTACAAATTCTACGATAGCGCTAATTTTTCTGTTTTCCAATGTGATCACCACTTGGATTATTATTATTTTTAACATCACAGAAATGAATTACAAGATGAGATTATATTGATAATAAGTAAAAAACATACACATAGTGATAAGTATCATTAGTGCCCAAAAAGGATACCAGATATTTGAGATCACGCCGCTCATCTTCAATATATTGTGTTCAATGTTTAGGGTTAGGACTGTTCTCTGTTGTGGTTTGGGGTTTTGTTTTGGGTTATTTTCCCCCTTTTTTGGTTCTGTTGTCCTTTTTTGTGTTTGGTCTTATGTTCTCCCCGGTCCTGTGTTGTCTCGTGTTCCCCTGAGTGTCTGTATGTTCTGTTTCCTGTTTTGTTTTGAAGTGTGGTTTTTGTCTTGTCCTGGCTTTAGTTTTACTTCCTGTGTCTTCCCTCTCTTGTGATTACCTGATGTTTTCCACCTGCTTCCCCGCCCTCTTGTCACCTGCCTCTCGTTACCTCAACACCTCATTATCTGTATTAGATGTCAGTGCTTCCCTTGTCTCTTGTGAGATCTTTTTGTCTTGTCGATGGGTTCATGTCAGCGGTCCAGTCGTGTTCCAGATCTTCCAAGTGAGTTGTCCCCTGTGCTGTTACCCTGTTTTTTTGTATTTCCTCCCCTCGGACCTGTTTTTGGACTTTCTGATTTTGGACCTTTTGGATTTTTCGTGTTCTTGGATTTTTACCTGTTCCTTTTTGCTCCCTGTGTTTTTCCTTGGACTTTGTTTAGTAGATTCTTGTTTACCCTCGCCTGTCTGCCAGCTGTCCTCGTCTCTGCATTTTGGGTCCTATGCTTGCATAACTGTAACTGTTCTCTCCACAAAGGACACGTTGTAGAGTAACAGTATTGGCACATAACGAAAAATGTTCTCATTATTCTGTACTATGATCAAATATAAAAATAACAACCCGCAGTTGGTCACTTATAATACTTGAGGGTATGGCAGGGCTGTTTAAGGCATCACGTCATAAGAACATGTAGTCATGGCACAGAAACGCCGTTGGAAATTGAGGCCTTTATACACAATATGGCTGATGTTTGGAGAAGTTTCTAAGAACAATATAATAAACAATACCTTCAACTAATCCATGAGCAATTGCCAATGTTTTATATGATTCAAGTTCTACCAGCAGCTCACTACATAGAACTGTCAAATGTCACATAGCAGGCAGATACAGGTGATATATTGTAAAAGGTTGCCATATCTTTTTTTCACAGTTGGCTGTGAGGGTGAGATCCCGGTCGTGTTCATTTTGTAATTACACTTCGACACTTTTGAGCAGACATGGAGTAAGACGTACGGATTTCTGCAGGGAGGCGATGTGAGGAGGGGTTGGGTCTATCTTTCTGTTCGTTATACCTCGTAACGTATCTCCAACGTGTCTGCTCATCATCTCCTCTGTCAGCACCTCTCCCTCATCTCGCCTCCTCCTCCCCTCCTCCCCCCTCACCCTCTCCTCTCACTCCCTGATTTTCCTATTAAACTTTCTTCTCCACACTGTCACTGTCTGAATCCCATTCCATGTCATTCTCACCTTTCAAACTCTTACCCTCCACTATGCATCTCCTCATCCGCCCCCTATCCATCCTATTCCACTTCTGTTGGCTTGACTGATTACTCAAACTGGCGCCCTTTCTTCGCCGCGTTGCCTGCAAAGTATCCCTTACAGCCACAACTATGTCACCCCCGATACGCAGCCTCTGCGTGCATTGATTACCCCACATTGCACGGGGATAATCAATGGGCGTGACCAGATTTTGAAACATGATGGGTCTGGGCTTATCTTTTAAATGAAGCTGATCTTGCTGGTTTTTAATCAGAGGCACAGAGGACGCTTAATCGAGCAGTATTTTGATGGATTCACGGAATGGGAAAGCCATTCATCAAGTCAATTACACATTAATCACAAGCTCACCCGCAGATTTGGGAGTGAGACACGAGGAGGGGCTCCACTTTTGTTCCTGGAATGAATAGCGAGCTGCATTATGTAAAACCTTCTTATCCATAACAATGAGTCTGTGAATTATTGCACGATAAAACGTGGCCTAGTAAAGGATGTTGATCAGCCAACCATTGGTGTCTTTTACAAAGACGGATTCTTGACGGGACTCTGTTTGATCAATACGTTGTGAATCATGATGTGAGAATAATAGTCGACATCCAAAGAGCATCTACAGTATTATAATAAGTAAACATGCATTGATTGCATTGTTTGTACAGTTATGCAGAGCTCTGAATGCTGCACATGAGATTGGATGTAAATTAAAGTCCATTCACTTCTATGTGTAGACACAGTGTGATTGATATTCAAATATTGATTATCATATTCCCTCGCCTTTAGTATTGAGGTCACAACAGGTGAACTACTCTCACAAACTTCCCATCAATAATCCATTCAAACTGACACGCTCTCAAGGCTTGTCAGGAAACCAAGGATGAAATATGAATTTGTGAAAGCTGTTGCAGAGAAACAATCATGTGCGTATGACGTTAGTTGGCTCCAAACACACAACGGAATTTTGGCAGCAACTGAGGTGATTAACTAAGGATCTGAAGAGCAAAAGAAGAAAACCGTAGTATGGATTTTCTGGAAAAAAAAGTACATCTTACTCTATAAGCTCAACATCCGCCAAGGAACTGAACGGAAGATCCACAGCTTGTGCATATTCATAAAGGCACACTTATGCAAAAGTACTTATTTTTTTCAACACCATAGACACTCACAGAGGAAGGGGAAAGACGACTCAGACAAACGTTCTCTGAGAGACATGTCAAATAACTTATGTCTGATACATTTTTGAAGCAGTCAATTTAAAAAAGAAAATGATAATAATAATTGACTCAGCTGTGTTCAGCTTTGCGTTGATTTAGTTCAGATGTAATGCATTTTTTATGTATATATATAGTCCCAGAAAAACATTAAGGGGAAGGTTCTTTCATGGTAACTCAGTAACTTCTATACTTTTATTTTTAATTTTTTTTAATGACAATGTGAAGGGCTCGCTGGTATTGATGAACCTACAAAGCATCATCTCTCGAATCCGTGATGAGAAGTGAGGTGATCATAGGTCAATGTTGTGTTCACAACTTGTTTCCTCTGGCCTCGGTGATTTAAAAAAATAATAATAATAATGTTACCAGTTACTGCTTTCAATCGGGAGGAGTTTCATCCCTGCTTGACCGTTTCTGCCGTTAACTATCAGCGCCCATTTCGCCTTCTTCAATCCAAATCAATATGGAGATTTGTTCTGCCAAGCCGAATTTTATCAGTTTCATGTGTCGAATTTCACAGCAATGATGTGTCATAAATCAGATTTTTCTATTTGGATTTAAAAGGTAGGTTCACGTTTTTTCAAGTCTCTCTTAGCACAATATTCACATGTCCAATTGTACATTGAAACCATTTTTAGTAGCTGTTATTGTCCCTCCTGTCCCTACTGAGATCCCTCCCTAATGTGACTCCATTGGTGATGGGGACTATATCCAGAGTCCTCATTCTGTGTTTTTAAAGTTCAGTTGAAGCTAATACGAGGCTTCATCAGTCTAAATTAAACAAATAAAGTAAATATCTTCTATAGTTACACTCAGTACAAAATGTCCTCTTTGTGTTTCCGTATACAGTGTTTCCATGATTAGCAGCTATGGAAGGACAGTTCTATTTCGTATAGGCTTCGCCCTCTAAGGGCTACGCTATTGGGTTTATCCCTTCGCGCATGCGCAGTCGTGAAGATTTTCTTTCCCGCCCTAGCGTCCAGCTCGGGCCTCAACTACGTCCGCATTTACTGCATATATACAGAGCGGACCCGTTGTTCGACTCCCACTTTTCTTCAACTTCGCAGTATGAAGTCAAGCTCAAGACCTTCCGCCGGTGCCCGTGTCTGCCCCTCCTGCCGGACCGGCTACATCCTTCCGCCGGACCTCCACCCCCGTTGCGAGGCCTGCCTGGGTGCCGTTCACGCCGGCCAGGCTCTCACCCGCCACGCCTCCTGCCAGTTTTGCGCCCGCCTGTCGTCTAAAGAGCTAACTCGACGGGCGGAAGCTTTTCTGGTTTGCCAGGCTGGCGGGGACGGAGACGGCAGCTGGGCAGACAGACAGGAATCCGGCGGCACCTTGGAGCCGCTGGCGGACGGCGTTTTCGACGAGCATGAGTCCGCTGACTCCGCTCTCTCTGACAGCGCCTCCATCACCGGTTTCCCCTCCTCCCCTCTGGGAGGGTCCCCCTCCTCCCCTTTGGGGGGATTGGGCCTCGAGACGGCGATTGATGCTTTCCCGCTGGAGCTCTCTCCGTCTCCCGAACGGCCTGGGGCACCGCCCGAGCGGCCTTCCCCTTTGCCCCACCCGGCTCCAGCCTCCACCGCTAAGGCTCTCTTCGCCGACCTGCCGGAGATCATAAGGAGGGCGGCGGAGCTTAGAGGCATAGCGCTCCCGGCGGAGCTGCCAGCCCCCGCTCGCGGCCTTTTGAGCGGTGATGTTTATGCCCAGGAGCCGCCCTCTTCACGGGCCCCACTCTGGCCGCGCTTCGCGGAGCTTCGGCCATTTGTGGAGGAGGCTTTCTCCCAGCCGGGGAAACTGAAGGCTCCCGTCTCTCGCTATGCCCCGTTTACTCGGGTTCAGGGCGATACGGACGCAGGTTTTCCTTCAGTCCCTCCCCTGGAGGGGAGCCTGGCGTCCATTTTGCTTCCGAAAGCTACTTTCTTCGGCCACCGGAAGCCCACGCCTCCCTCTCCCCAGGATCAAGTGTGCGCTCAAGTCACTGACCGGGCCCACCAATGTGCCGCCCAGGGGCTGGCGGCACAAAACAACATCGCCTTACTGGCCTCCGCCGCCTCCGCGATGGCCACTACTCCCGGCGCCCTCCCCTCGGAGCTTGCCACGGAGATTGGTAAGGCTATGACCGCCATCCTTACCCTGACCACGGCGTCCACGGTGGCGCTGTCCAGGGTGATGGCTTGGCAGACTGTGGCCCAGCGAAACATCTGGCTCCACATGTCTCAGCTGCCAGCGGACATTAGACACGAGCTTCTGTACGGTCCCATAGCCCCCGATGGACTATTTGGGCCGCGCCTACAGACTGCCACGTCTCATCTCCATCAAGCGGCGGAGGACGCCGAGCGGCTTCGGAGGCTCGGCTCGTGGAAGGCTCCTCCTCAACAGCACCACCGTCGCCATGACAACCGTCACAAGCGGAAGCGCCCCGCAGCATCGGCTGCGGCTGCGTCTTCCCAAGCTTCGGCGTCGGGGCCCCCACCCGGTCCCCCTCCGCAGCGACAGACGATGCCACACGGCCGTCAACCTGCACTCAGCCGAACAGTCCCTGTTTGCTCTAAACAGGGCACTGTTATGACAGTTGTTCCCCACACAAGCACACACCAGGCCGTCGCCGCGAGCGGGGCGCCACTGCGTCCCCGCTGCGCAGGCAGCGGAAATGAGCGTCCTCCCACGGGGGACGACGACGCTTGTCCACCCACCTCCCCACGGCGATGCCGGCGGGGCGGGGGTCGGGTTAACCCAGTGACCGCTCCCGCCCCACACGGCGGCGACCGGCCACTGCCCTTTCGAAAAAGCCCTACCATGGGCTGGGCGACGCGATCACTCGTCTCGCCCAGCGGCGGGATGGGCTCTGCGCTCCCTGCTTGCCATGTCGGTGAACAACACTCAGACATGTGCTCGCCCACTGTCAGAGTGCAGCGCGGCATGGATTGGCTTGACACACATGGACTCGTGGATGTCAAAGCTGATAACACGGGGTTACACACTCCAGTTCGCCTCCCCCCCGCCCCCTTTCGCGGGTGTGTTGGAGACGACGGTTTCATCCCCGGCAGAGTCAGACGCAATGACGTCAGAGTTAGAAGGGTTGCTGGCGAGCGGAGCTATTTCCCGCGTCCCTCCAGGGGAGGAAAACGAGGGTTTTTACTCTCGCTATTTTCTCACCCCGAAGAAGTCAGGAGGACTGCGTCCCATCCTCGACCTGTCGAAATTCAACCGGTATGTCATGGGGCGCCCCTTCCACATGCTCACCATCAGGCACGTGTTGGAATGTGTGCGCCCCAACGAATGGTTTACATCCGTGGATCTGAAAGACGCTTACTTTCACATCCAAATCATTCCCAGGCACAGGAAATTCCTGCGCTTCTCCTTCCAAGGGGCCCGTTTCCAGTTCAACCGGCTGCCGTTCGGATACTCACTAGCCCCCCGCACCTTTTCCAAGTGCATGGAAACGGCGCTCCAGCCTCTACGGGAGAGGGGCATCAGAGTCCTCTTTTACTTGGACGATCTGCTCATTCTAGCCCCCTCTCGGGAGCGGGCGGCGCTGCACACTATGGAGGTTCTGCAGCACCTACAAACGCTGGGTTTTGCCATAAATTGGAAGAAGAGCGCCCTCGTCCCCGCACAATCGATAGTTTATCTGGGCGTAGACATGAGCTCGATCAGCATGAGAGCCAGGCTGTCAGCACCGAGGCAGGAAGCCCTGACTTCTCTGTTGTCCCGCTTCAGGCCGCGCGCGACAGTGTCAGCGCTGTCAGTTATGCGGCTCTTGGGCATGATGTCCGCGGCACACACGGTGGTCCCCCTGGGTCTCCTCCACATGAGGAAAGTCCAGAGGTGGTTTCACCGCCAGCGGCTCGATCCCATTCGCCACAAATGGCGAATGCTGTCCATCCCTCATTCCCTCCAATCAGACCTGGCATACTGGGGGAGTCCCCAAACCCTGTCTTCCGGGGTTCCCCTGGGCAGAGTGACGTCATATGTGACGGTGTACACAGACGCGTCCCTCACTGGCTGGGGGGGAATGTGCGAGTCACAGGTGGTGGGAGGGGCCTGGCCTCCTCCCCCTCTCCCTCACATAAACTGCCTGGAGCTGTCCACGGTGCTGAAGGTGTTGAAACACTTTACACCAGTGGTGACGGGGAGGCATGTTGTAGTAAGGACGGACAACATCACGGCGGCGGCATTCATAAACCGCCAGGGCGGCATACGCTCAGCCCGGCTGTTAGAAATAGCCAGACGCCTCCTGCTGTGGGCGCACAGCCACCTGCTGTCTCTCAAAGCAGTATATATCCCCGGGATTTTGAACCGGGCAGCCGACTTGATGTCGAGGGGGGGGCCCTCCCACAACGAGTGGAGATTGAATCCCACTATCGTTCAAACGTTATGGAGCAGGTTCGGGGAAGCGGAGGTGGATCTGTTCGCTTCACGAGAGAACACACAGTGCACACTGTGGTTCTCCTTGACCGCGCGGGACAACCCTCCCCTCGGCGTAGACGCCTTCTCCCACAAACCCTGGCCCAAAACCCTCCTATATGCTTTTCCCCCGGTCCCCCTGATCCCTCGCCTCCTGGAGCGCGTCCAGGAGGAGGATCTGTTAATTGTTCTGGTGGCACCGGAGCGCACGAGCGCGTCCTGGTTCCCAACCCTCGTTCAGCTGCTGTTGGCTCCCCCCTGGCAGATTCCGTGGCGGAGAGACGCACTATCGCAGCTGAACGGTGCGATCTGTCATCCCCCAGTGATAAATCAGAGACTGTGGGGCTGGTTGCTGAGCGGGAGCGCTTACAGAGATTGGGCTTGCCCCCCGCCGTGGTACGCACTATCCAGGGCTCCAGAGCCCCCTCTACCATAGCAGGCTACGCAGGGCGCTGGTCTGCCTTCCAGCGCTGGTGCACAGAGAGGGACGCAGACCCCACATCGTGTCCCCTACCTCTCGTGCTGACGTACCTACAAACTCTGGTGGATAATAATTTGGCTCCATCTACAGTCAAGCATACGCAGCAGCCATCTCATCCTGTCACGAAGGTTTCGGTGAGAGGACAGTTTTTGCGCATCCCCTGGTGAAACGTTTTCCTGAAGGGGGTTAGGCGTCAAAACCGGCTGTTCGCCCCCTCGCCCCCCAATGGGACCTAGCTCTGGTGCTGCGGGCTCTGGGGAAGCCCCCCTTTGAGCCCTTGACACAGGCTTCGCTCAGAATGCTGTCGCTTAAGACAGCACTTCTCCTTGCCCTAACGTCGGCCAAAAGAGTGAGTGATTTATGTGCACTGTCAGTTTCTCCGTCCTGCCTCTCCATTAGAGGGGACGGGAGCGCAGCCACCTTACAGCCAAATCCCTCCTTCACACCGAAGACTTTAACTAGTTCTTTTCGGTCAAGGGTGTTTTCCCTCGAGGGTTTTTTCCCCCCACCTCACGCTAACGGTGCGGAGGAGGCTTCCCACCGGTTGTGTCCGGTGCGCGCTCTGTCACAATACTTTTTACGCACGGCAAATATCAGGAAAACTCAGCAGCTGTTTGTGCATTATAGAGAACACTCCCAAGGATCAGCCCTCTCAAAACAGCGTCTGTCTCACTGGCTGTGCGAGGCTATTACCCAGGCTTATAGCTCGGAAGGGAAAGAGCCCCCCCAAGACATTCGGGGTCACTCTACGAGGGCTCTGTCGGCGTCTGCGGCTCTATTTAAAGGCATGGCAGTAGCCGACATTTGCGCGGCAGCCTCCTGGGCTTCCCCGTGCCCCTTCATCCGCTTTTATCTGCGAGATATGTCTGAATCTTCCATGTCTCATGCGGTTTTGTCCACAGTCAGTGACGCGTAATGCCGCGCTGAATGTGCAAAAAAAAAAAAAAAAAAAAAAAAAGCGGATGCCTTGATTGTTGCCAATCTCCTTCACACCTAGTGCTGAATGACCCTGCTCTGCTGTCTCACCTCTCCTGTACCTGGGGTATTTCTTGTGAGACACAGTTTTTATCTCATACATTGTCATAATCATGTTGCACGCACGGAGGTAATCATGTCTCTCCGTTGCATGCGCGACAGGATCAATCACGCTTAACCCCCATTAATCATTGTACTACTGCATCATATTGCGGGCCACATGAACCTTTTCCGGCCACGCCATTGGCAGGGCAGGCTTTGTCAGAAGAATGACTCTGACTAGCCTCTGTACATTGTTGCTGGGGCAATGTGGTGTATGTTCGGCTTGTGGACCTTGTGCCGCAGGTGGCATTGACTACATCAGCTTCGCCCTAACCCAATAGCGTAGCCCTTAGAGGGCGAAGCCTATACGAAATAGAACGTTAGTTACTTTGGTAACTCCAGATTCTATTAGTATAGGCGTAGCCCTCTAAGGTCCGGGCCACCTGCTCCTAGAACATTAGTTGAAGAAAAAGCTGATGTTTTGGGAGTCGAACAACGGGTCCGCTCTGTATATATGCAGTAAATGCGGACGTAGTGAGGCCCGAGCTGGACGCTAGGGCGGGAAAGAAAATCTTCACGACTGCGCATGCGCGAAGGGATAAACCCAATAGCGTAGCCCTTAGAGGGCTACGCCTATACTAATAGAATCTGGAGTTACCAAAGTAACTAACGTAACGCAAATATGGAATATTGTACCGATAAGTCTGTGACTAGGGTTTCAACTTAAATAATGTGACTCGCACTACTGAAGCCTCATTACTATCAACTGAATTATTATTGTCACTCATGTTTTTATTGCGAATCACAGTAAGACAGGATCCCATCACAGACGGTATGGACAGAAGTACTAATTAAAACGACCGAAAACTGCTTTACTGTACAAACGGACCTGTGAATATTGTGCTAGGATAGACTTAAAAAAATGTGAACCTATGCTTTAATCTGCTATCTGCCTAATCTGGGTACACACTTTTGTAAATGCATTGTGTTTTTGAATTAATGCACTGATGCAGGTTGTGAGAGGGAGTTAGCATTGCAGCAGTTGTGAGTTGTAACTTGAACATTGGATCGCCTGAACACAGCAAGATGATAGAATAAATGAAGAATTAAAATGAGTAAAATGAAAACAAAGTCAATGACTCCTTAAGGGCACAGTACAGATGTAAAGTGCATTTTTCGGCCCCTTTTGTGGTTCATCAGGTTGCCTCAGGGGGGTAAGACAATACTTTTATTTATTTATTTATTTATTTATTACAGCCAGGTTGTGCAATGGTATAATGCTGAACAATATTGCAGGGATTTTCACCCCACTTCATTACAGATAACATGTTTCTCTTTAAGAAACCAATTATGCATATTGTCATACCGTGTGCAATGCATAGCTGTGTGCAGTGTGGCAGACCAACTGCTGTGCACTTTGAGCACACATGAAAGCAAGGTGGATCTAGGGTTTTAAAGGCATTTCTAAGAAGAGTCCTATATATTTACAATGTGTCCAAAATGCTGTTAAATGGACTCAGGTGCCGACATGTTTCGCAAACATAATTTGTCAGAAGCATTTTTGCATCAAATGATCAGCACCGCAATGGAGCATTTTTTTTAATCATGAAAAACCAATTCATCATTCTTAGACACACTTAATTTAACATGAGTCTAGTCAATCATGGCGGTTACTTTTGGGAAGTGGACATTGCTGCAAATTGTGTTTTGATAGCTGCCTGTTCACCTGCAGACTTACAGAACCTAATGTACTTAACTCAATGATATTTCTGTTTGAAAGGTACACTGTGTGTGTGTTGACTTCCTGATCTTGAGCACGTATGTCGGTTTCTGATATCAGTCAAACAGAAGAGTGGTGCAGTGCGTCAACACATATTGCAGCCCTACAGCTGCCACTGTATATTGTTATGAATTGTGAACCATAATAGTTCATTATTTCTTACAGTTATTGAATGCGGCAACAACTGTTAGCCTCTTTTAAAGGCGAGTAAAGATGTGAAATATGGCAACGCCTGTATCAAAGACCCTCTGTTTTCATCACATCACAAGGTCAGAGGTCATATGATATGCAAAAAAGGTCAATGTATGACCTGTGACCAATTGATGTGATGAAAACAGATAATGGTCATCGGTCATTGGAATAAAATACACCTGACGAAGGCCAAATTGTGGGCCAAAACGTTATTATATAGCCTTATTTGCACTATTAAATTATTTTTCTGGCGCATTAAGCTGTTGTGTGGACTTTACCTTCTTTAAACATTCCCTTTTTTGTCCTGCACCAGCAACTACATGGATGTGCACAATATGTTCTTTTTTGAACGCCTGTATCAAGCAACAATACTGTCGACGACAGAGGTTAGTAGTCGGTTCACGTTTCCTTGGGCTTGTTTGTCATATAATCATGAGATATAAATTATGTTTTGGGTGGTTAAGCTGGAAATGTGTTAAAATGTAATCCTGTTTCATCTTTGCACCTGACGTGTTATGATTAATCGTTCCTTCCAGCAAATAAAACTGTTACTGAGCATCAAGTAGCTTCAAATCTGCTTTATTATTACATCAAATTTAGTAATTGGGCACGTGCATCACCAGAATATCTAATCGTCGTTCATTTTGGGCTTTTGCCGGGTCAAACTCGGTCCAAATGTAGCTGGGTGCTTTCACCCTTGCCTGGATTTTAAGCCATGAACAGTTGAGTGTTGTTGGCCAACAGATATTTCTCTCAGAACCACTTTCTCCTCTGGCAGTCACCAAGACCATATTTCTCCTGTCAGTTCACGTCCAGACCTGTAGTAAGCCAGCTGGCCTTTCTCAATCACTGTCCCCAGCCAGAAAGCCATAGGGTTCTCTATCCGCTGAACAATTTCAGCCAGGAAAAGTCACACATATCTCTCTGTGCCAAAAGCGCAACGAGCCATATGCACATTAAGTTCTCGATGCATGGCAAAAGATTGCATTATATGAAAAGACGTTTTGAGTTTTGACATCAAGTGAAATTCAACCCAAGCTTTAGCCCTGAAAACTTACTGGCTTACAATGAAAGTGTTAATGGCTTAGTTCAGTGCAACTTCAAGCCCCACTTGGGAAGGTTTATCTGTCTTTGCATTCACTCTGCTTCACTTTCTCATATAGATTTTTGACTGCAAATCCTCATTGATGTGTCTATCCACACAGCCTTTGAAGCAAGATAACCTCAGCAAAGTTGGATGACATGAGTGAGATAACTTGGCCCAATCACAGAGAAACTCACAGGTATCAGATACAAAACCCACTTCTATGTTTGTGCACCAGATGACAAATAACTTTCAAGTCACGATGGGCTATATATTTTCAGTAAGGAATGAAATGTAATCTGCTTTGGCCAACAAAAGACTTCAGAAAATCTGTAGAATCTGCATCACGATTTGAAGTTGGTGAAACACCAAGAATTATATACACCGTTTTTTCATTTTTTTTTATCCTGCAACTGAATTGTATTTTGGAATGGTTTTAATATTTCCTTACAAAAAAAACATATTCCTATACATTTTGTATACTTCTGGCTTGTTTCGACTACATAATGTATTTACTTTGGAGCATAATATTCTTGTGTGAGATGACCAGCCAACAGAGTGCTGAGCAACATCAGGGATGCTGGGTCCAGCGACCTGACTTTGAATAATGGTCCTCTCAAGCTCCATGCAGATAAGACTGGCTAGAAACATACTCCAGGGATCTATCTGACCAGCCACATGAGACACTCTAGTTTGCTCAGTCACTGAGCTGAAGCCAGAAGAAAAATATCTTTTTGCAGCCATCGCGCAGCAAATGCACAAGGCGTCTCTATTATATTCCGGTGTGTTTGGGACTAGTGTCTGGACTGTTATGTCAGTTATCCTCTAAAGACCACGCCAAACTGTGCATTTAGTGAGTTTAAAATGTAAAGACCAAATGTAAAAATGAATTCACCAATGTCGCAAATGCTTATTCACATGCAAATGGTAATTTTACTTTGCAGCATTAAATTATTTAAATTTTTTTTCATCAATTTCAGTGCTTCAAGTTAGAGTTTGCAAACGTGTCTGTTAGTGACAGAGGACAAACAATTACAGGTTCAATGGGCTTGAAACAGGTTGAATATCCTGTGTCGCCTGTAACCTAGTCAAGGAAACAGAAACACAGTGTTGGCCAATCGTAGGTGGTTGGTTGAGAGCAGGAGTGTGGTTGTGACGTTGGTAGTCCCCAGACAATAAGTTGGTAATTTCATGGTGCATATTAGAACCCAAATAGAAACATAAGCAACACAAATTGCTGAATGTTACAACATTGTGTCAAATTGGTCAGTATTAATGTGACTTTTAAAGTGTCATGTTTAGTTACGTCATAGTGGTAATAGTGTCAAAAACATTAGCTGACGTTGTCGTTCAGTAGCTAGCTCTGAGATTATCGGCCAATAAAAAACTGATATGGCGTGATTAACACTTTTGCAAGGCACTGTATACGTGTCACATTGTCATTAGGGGCTATGCCCCCAAAAGGTCTGATCCTAGAATTGCCCCTGATTGTAAAGACATTAATCATATACTATTTTTGACTAGTTTAAGTTTCACATCTTATAAAATTTAGTTTTAAGGGAGGTTTTCAAATATGTAGTCTGCAGTACCTCAGAATAACAATGGCCTTAATGGTGTTTGGCAAAAAAATGTGGTCAAGTTAAACTGAGTTAGTTAAATTCAAATGAAACTGAGGCAAAGTCCTCACAGCCCGTCACAACAAAGCACAATGATTGGCAGATAACACCAGCTCCTCTAGTAAACCTGCTGGGAGGTGTTTCCGTCAGTGTGTCAGATTATATATACACCCCAAACTGGCCTTTTCTTACACAAAAGTAAAAGGCAGAAAGAAATTCCAGTTAGTTTAATTATTTAGATAACTATTTTTGATTTAATTTTATTTAAATAATTGTTTTAGCAAACTTGCCAAAAATTTGCTGTCCAATGTGAGTATTTGAGGAATTTCTTGATAATTAATTGAAAATATATGAGGTTTGGACTATGTGTTGGACAAAACAAGCAACCACAAGATATTACCTTGTGCTCAGGGAAATTCTAATGGGCCCTTTTTCATTGCTTTCTGACATTTTGTTTACAAAAGCATTAATGAATAAATAAAGAAAATAGCAATTTTATATTCAATTCAATTTATTTTCATTGACACAAATTGCAGGCAAGTACAGTATGTAACAAGTAGTCTCCATACTCCAACAGCCCCTTAAGTTGAACACCTGGTTTATAAAACATATTTGATAATGTCTGTGTCAAAACGTTACTTTTAAAGTTAATTTTCAAAGGTCTCGCTTGCCATAAAGTTGATCAACTCCACTCATTTTAAGCTTTGTGTTGTCCTTTGGTCACATTCGACCCGTTTAAAAGAAAACGGCTTTTTTTCAACAACATTGCTTAAAAATGGCATGGATGCCATACAATGTACAATGTTGAATTATGGTTTTGTTGAATTTCATGACATTTTAAAAAAAGTGACCAAAACCTCAGAAAAAAAATGACAAAAAAGAGACAATAAGCGATGAAAAAACAAGAAATTAACTGTTTTTGTATAAAGTCATAAAAAAATAGGTTCATTGGCTACGAATTTAAAAAATAAAAAAGTGTAGAAAAAAACAGCAAAAACATCGGAAAAAGCGCCAAAAGATGATGGTTAATGGGAAGACAACACACTATATACACCAGAGCTGTGATGGGTTGGGTGGTTTCTTAGTTTTTTTTGGGGTCCTGTCTTGTTTTCTCATGTTTGTCTTAGTTTCGTCCTCGATTTGTGTGGTAGTTTGTCTTGTGTCCCCTCTGAGTGTTGGTATGTTCTGTTTCCTGTGTCATGTTGATAGTCTGGTTTCCTGTTCTATTTTGTGTACTTTTGCCTGTCTGATTGTCTGGCCTAGCCCTAATGTGTTTCACCTGACGTTTCACCTGTTTTTTGTTATCTTGTTACCTCGTTACCTCCTGTATTTAACCTCTGTGTTCCCTTTGTCTCTTGTCCGATCGTTCTTGTGTCCATGTTCCCGTCCATGCCGCCTCCTGACTGAGTGATTGTTGTTAATTCCTGTTCCCACTACTTGTGAGTTTTCCCTGCCGTTGTTCCCTCTTTTTTTGTCTCGTCTTTTGCCCTGGACCCTTGTTGTATTTCTTTTGGTTTTGGCTGTTTGGTTTCACTCCCTGTGTTTTTGTTGGACTTTTTTGTTAATAAATCCTTGTGTACCTGCTTCCGCCTGCCTTCCCCTTCTCTGCTTTTGGGTCCTCATTCCTCCCCGGCATAACAAGAGCTATGTCTTGGAAGCCGAAAAGCAAAATCCCCAGTGAAACCAGAGTACCGAGCTCTCTTGAAATCATAGAAATAACCACTAACAATCAGCAGTTACCCTCCGAAAACCACCAGTGAGCAAATTGGAAATTGTCCCCATTTATCATTAATTGTTCTGCAATGACAGATGACTTTAAGTGTGTCATTGTCCAAATCAGTTCCCGGCGTGTAATAACTGGTGAAGATACAGGGGCCACATAGATGTAACTGTTTGGAAGGGACCTGGGGGGGTTTAAAATGCCAGGGCAGATTAATTCACCTCCTGCCATGACGGCTGCCCGCTGTTTAGATCCACAGCCCGACAGCTGTCCTCACTGGCTTTGATATGATGAGATGGCTGGGGAGGTTGAGACAAGACAGGAGGGAGAAGGAAGAAAAGGATGAAGGGAACCAAAAAGGAATGAAGAGACAGGGAGAAAGAGGACAACTGCTTTCTATCACCAAGGACAAAGTCCAGATTAGATGCATGATTGACAGTGCTTTGCTTTTGAGCCAGGGCTGAAACGGGATGGGACAAGAGTGCACGTTGCTGTGTGTGTACGTTTGTTTTCTACCTTCCCTGTAAAGCGACTTTGAGTCTGTGAAAAAGCGCTATATAAATTCCAATTTATTATTATTATTATTATTACGTAGCTAGGAGACAATCACCATGGAGACAGCTAGACTAAGCATTCAGTCAATAGAGTGGAAGTAAGAACAGAGGGGGTGTGTGTGTTTCCACTACTAATAGGAACCTGGTACTATAATAGATGTTGTGGTAATACACCTGCTCACATTCATTTACAGTGAAGAGAGTATAAACAGCATGTACACTGGACATATTACGGCTGCATTATGTCCCAACCTTTGTCATGAAACCTTTGCAAAACCAATACAGATATGTATACATGTATGTATGTATGTATGTATGTATGTATGTATGTATGTATGATATGTACTGAAGATAGCACTTTGACCATCATTTAACAATCTACATAAACCACTGAAATTCTTAAACAAGTCTGCCTCCTGCCCCTAATGACTTTCTCAAATTGAGCTAACTTAAAAGTTTAAGTTCCTCAGAAATATTGTCCCATGGAATTGCAACTGGAACTTTGTGAGTGATTTCAGATGTTTTCCATCCTAAAGGTCTCATATTATGCTCATTTTTTAAGATTCCTACTTGTATTTAGAAGTAGAATATGTTTAAGCTTTAGTGTTCAAATCATTATTTTTTTCATCTTTTTTCTATCTGAATGTAACTGTATTCACCCTCTGTCTGAAACGCTCTGTTTTAGCGCCTGTCTCTTTAAGCCCTCCTCCCCTCCCTAAAAATACCAGTCTGCCCTGATTGTTGCCCTCTTGGCGTCTCTGCACCATCATTGCAGCCGGGAATAGCTGTAACAGCACTGTGGCTGAACTTTCTAACTTTATATAGTTTAGCTGTGACATCACAACTGTTCATTTAAAGGCACATTTTCTGAATACAGGCTGTGTGCATTTTTCTGTGGATTTTGATACTTTCACAGTATTTATACAGCACCTCGACCTGCTTTATATTATAAAAAAGACATGGAAATCTCACTTTTTACCATATGGTACCTCATATACAATACTTAGGAAGAACTTTATGCCACTGCAATCATTCCTCCTTCCCATACCTGATGTGAGGAGATCCCTTCCTTGTGTGATGCCAATCTAAGAGATGTAGGACAACATGCACAGTCTTTCTACTGTGCAAAGTTCAGCTGAAGCTGATATGAGGCTTCAGCAGTTGAAGTTAGAAAAATCAATTTCTTCCGCTGTTCATGTTTTCCTGGACAATGTTTCCATGCTGAGATGCAGAGGATGGAGAGTAATACAAGGACTGGAAGGTACTTGATATGTCTCTGACTCAGATTGCTGAAGCATCAAAGACACATTTGGAACAAAAAATGTAAACATATCCTTTTAACGAACTCACTTTGATGTCAATGCATAATCCTTTGATGCTTGTATGATCAAATACTGTACACAACCAATTAGTTCTCATCTATGCAGGGGTCAAAAAACTGCAACAGCGAATGTTCTTCCTTTGGAAATGCTGCAGTTTGAATGTGGATCGTTATACCTTGCAACTGCTTCACAATGCTATCTAACAACGCATCTTGTCCCTTGGCCTGATTTGCATGTTTGGTAACATGCGCAACCATGTTGTTATCATGATGTGTATGTAGAGTTTGTTTCTCAGCAGTCATGAAACCCACTGCATGACAAAGTTTTGCAGGCTACAGATGTCTGGCAAGCTCACTTCTTTCTAACTCCCCTGCCCTAAGTTTCATTTTCAAACTTGTAGTTTTCAGCTCCAGCTGACCTTGAATGACATCACTCTAGGCAATTTATAAGGAGCACGTTCAATCTCGAAATGGTGAGCACCGTGCTGCTGCGGTGTTCTGGTTGACCGACATGTTTTCTCGGAACGGTGTGAAAAGGTGTGTAACTGCTTTGAGAGATGTTTTCTCTCGTTTGGTGGGCGTGTCTCTGGTTCATTGGCTGTGTCACAGGTAATACCCAATCAGCAGAGACTTGTCTATGAACTTAAAAAAAAGGAAGAGCCCTTGCGTACACAACGGGGTATTTAATGCACCCCCGTTTCAGTTTAAGAAAACGTGGGGCTACGTCACACAACTTTTTATCCACATATGCTGTAGTACTCTCCAAGACCTATGAACATACTTTGATGTTTAACATCAGTGTAGGGTTGAAAAACAAACCAAGTGTCTTCATCAATGTTGATGCATGCATGTAGCCATGCAGTGCCAATACAATTAATTGGTTGTTCATTCTAAAATAGATTGAGATCTGTGAGTCAGTGTGTAACCGTGCAGATCAACTGATCTGTAATCAAAAGCTTTAGTACACCACAAAGAACATGCAATCATGCACCATCTACTTGTAAATGCTACTAAAAGGACAACTTGTACCCAACTCTCCATCAAAGAGCTACAGGGCACAAAGACTTAGAAATGCTATGCATGTGCTCTAAGATTTGTAACTAATTCTAGTTTCCATACTCATCACTGTAGCTTGGACGAGAGTGTTGGTTGGTCGAAGGTCGGAGCATTTGTGTATTTTTCTGTTTAAGGCCAATCTGTGGAAACTGCCTCCTTACTTATTTTCTGTCCTGACTCCTAAGGACATGTCAAATGGGCAAATCATGTATGACCTTCCCCAAACACGAACTGTCTTCGGGGAAAATACCTTAGACTACTAAATTAGACTACAACAATGACACAGTTTAAAATTAGGATAAAGGACTATTTGAGTACTACATGCACATGTGGTGTTATTGGGGCTGCTGGTGATTATGTTGAGATGATGTTAAAATGTTAAATTACCAACAGTCTTTTTCTGTTGTCTGTTTTTTACTGTATATTTTAAATGTGGAACTATTGTGCTGCTGTCTCGGCCAGGACTCCCTTTTAAAAGAGATTCTTAATCTCAATGGGATTATTCCTGGTAAAATAAAGGTTAATTAAAAAAATAAAAAATAATGATAAATATTTATTTAAAGGCTCTTTTTATTACAGCAATCAGTACCTTCTCTATCAGAGATGACACCAATCAGTGAAGTCATTGAACTCTAATGAGTCCTAAATGATACAACAGCAAAGGAAAATCTCAATTAAACCCAAATTTGTACTATAGAAGAATGGGCCTATGTATTATTTAATCTTAAAATGTATATTATAATGCAGGTTAATGAATAAAATGGCCACAGAACATTTAAAATGTACAGTGTGTTTTTGCACTGGTGTTCCTTTATACATTTTGAATATTGGTCACTGCAACGAATTTCAGATGTTCAGTATGAATAAACAGAGCAGCACTGATTTGAATTGATTTAAAAAAAAAAAAAAAAAGGTGCAGGAATAATTTCACATGGTGACTCAACATGTCGTTGTCGTGCTGTTTGATTGATGTTAAATTAAAAGCTGGACCATTTCATTAATGCTGTTTTATGCAGCCGCCTTGTTGGCTTGGATTTCTGCATTACCAAAGGAGGTTAGAAATAAATGAATCATATTTCATATTCCCAGTTTTGAGCAGGGGCAATAAATGAAAAACCATAATTCAAACGGCAATGTTGCCAACAAGTTCTCCAGACAACAAACCAACAAACTGCCCTCCCTCAGAGAACAGGTCTTCCATGTATCCTATTCAAACACCCCAATCAGGCTAATATATCAAACTTAACTGCCATTTAACAAAGTGTAATGTTGCATCAGCCAGTCAGATTAAAGAAGGAGCCAATTAAAAGTGAACAGTTTATGGTGGGTCTAAGGATAGAAGTTTATGTTGTACAGATTGTAAAGCCCCCTGTGGAAAATGTACGATTAATAATTTGGTATATATAAATAAAAATGACTTACAAGCTTATACCCCCCCAATAAAAAAACTAGTATTTCCTTTACATAAATAAAGACATTTGCACCATAACTTGATGCAGAAAAGGCACAAACAGTTCACCAGACTGCACACATTGCAGACAACTACATTGCAAACCAGACTGCAGGAAATTGAGTGTTTTATATGCTCAAAATTTCAATTTTGTGCAAAAGTGGAGACACCCCCAACCTTATATAACTTATACCTTAATAAGCAGTCATGTAAATTTAGCTACTGTACATTTCCTTCTAAGAAATGCAACAATGTGTAGCTTGTTCCAGCTGAATTGCGTAAATGTGTCAGTGCTTAGTTTTACAAGTATTTCTTAATTCTCTATGGATCAGCATGGCTTTTTCAGCTTCAAACCGGCTGAAGCCCTAGCAGGTCTTTAGGACTCTAGTCTTGCATTGCCAGACCTACCTCCACAGCGCCGCGGAGGAAGATCTGGCTCGTCCACACAGCATTCCTGGATGGGAGAAAAACGTGATCTGGTTTATTGGCATTTATCAAACCAATCACAATCATCTTGGCTGGCAATGAGCACTGGACACAATGACCGGCAAGGAGCCATGGTGCCTGTGCAAAATAGCCTCGAGAAGGAACTTGTTTTGGTGGAGTATGTGTACCTTTTTAAAGGTTGTTTTAGTTGTGCAAGAAAACTCAGATTGGACAGATGGTCCAGCTCCCTGTCTCAATTTACCCTGCAGAGATTTGAGGAGCAGGCCAACACATATCTGATTGGGGCTTTGAGTCTTGTCGAGCCAGCTAAGGCAAAGAAAGCCTGGCTCTGTCCAACTTGCTTTGTGGTACACCCCTCCGACCTCCTCTATTACATACATAACTAACAAAACCCATGAAGATGAACCATTTCTGCCAGCAGCTAGAAGGTTACCTTGCACAACATCACATAAAAATCCATCTTGTCTGGCTTCAAGTAGTCTCACTTGCGGAGGAGGGTCTGGCAAGTCCACACAGCATTCTGGAATAGGATGAAAACGTGCTCTGGTTTATTGGCATTTCTTTAAACCAATCACAATTGTCATGGGCATGAGCACCAAAAGGCCCATGGGGCCTCTGCAAAACAACCTCGGAAGGGAACTTGTTTTTAGTGGAAAGTGTACTTTCAAAGTTGTTTTAGTCGTAACAACAGAAAACTCAGATTGGACAGATAGTCTAGCTAGCTGTCTGGATTTACCTTGCAGAGATCTGAGGAGCACAAAGAAAGCGGTAGGTGACAGAAATCTGGTCGAAAAGAGTGAAATCGGGCGGAATTTCTGTCAGTAACAGAGCAATCCCGGAAGTGGAACGTCATTGACAGGACTAGGCTTTAAGTTATGTGTTTGTGTCTGAACAGCAGTAAACCGAACCAATTAGCATCCTAGGAGGCACTACTGGCGTGGTGTGTGTGTGTGTGTGTGTGTGTGTGTGTGTGTGTGTGTGGGTGGTAAGACGGCTGCGATTGGTCACTCAAAACAACATTATAGACAGATGGTTCATCCAATCACCTGCCAGGTATTTTTTTGAAAGTGTCTGCCCTTTTCCAAACAGTTTCTAATGACGGCTTCTCAGATGGTCTCTGTTAACAAGCCATCTGG